>NC_135867.1:0-145000 GCF_031162955.1 Sander vitreus
AGGGCTGGGCGATATGGAGAAAATCAGATATCACGATATTCCTGACCAAATGCATCGATATCGATATTGCGACAATATTGTAGGTTGACAATCGGTGCTTTCACAAAATATTTTTAACAATGAGATTTTAGTAGCGTGATGTTAAAACAAATCTGCAATTCTTCAAACGATATTCCCTCATGTTTCACAACAGATTTTCTGAGAAAATGGAGTTAGTACGTGCATGTTTTTATCAATTTAGACAACGTAATTGTATATCACGATATCTCGATATATGATTTCACCACGACATGATTCCCATTGAAAGATGACAAATGATTGCCCAGCCCTAACCCACATACATAGTAGTTATAACAAAATAAAACATGTATAATATTGAATATAAAGTACCCAGTGTGCAAGTAGCATAAGAGTGCGATATTGTACTGTGTGAGGTAATGAGATAGTTATCTCACACACAGTGAATTGTCAACATAAGTAACGCAGCGGTACCTGAACAGGCGCCCTGCGGAACTCCCTCGCCGCCGTCCCAGATGAGTTGTGGATGAGCAGCGGCTTGCAGTCCCTGAAGCTCCGACACCGGGAGTCCACCCTGCTGCCGAGCGCCGCGATAGCTGCCTCCGCCGCTGCAATGTAGTCTTCCTCGCCGTCCTCGTTGGCCTCGTCCCCGCTGCTCTGGTAGTCATGATGATGCTGGTGGTGGTTTCCTCGATGGCGGCTGCTCTCACCGGGACTCACGCTGGCCACGGCGCACAGAGAGCCGGCCAGCTCCCTCCACGCCCGGCTACTGGCTGACTCCGTCCCAAAACCGGCTGCAGTGCCCTCAGCGCCCCCTGCTGGAAAATCATAGAGACATGTAGATACAGTCATTCCATAATCCTTTACCTCTAACGTTTTGGCTACCGTTCGGTATGTGCAGAGGAATGTATCTTTTAACCCTCCTGTTGGTTGAACTTGTCCATATTGTTCATGCGGAGTTGCTGTTTTTTTTTTGTTATTTGTTATTTGTTATTTTATCATCCTGTTTATGTGTATGTTGTGTGTGATGTCTGTAAGTTACTGGAACCTTGAATTTCCCCTTGAGGATCAATGAAGTATCTATCCATCTATCTATCCATCTATCCATCTATCTATCTATCCATCTATCTATCTATCTATCTATCTATCTATCTATCTATCTATCTATCTATCTATCTATCTATCTATCTATCTATCCATCTATCTATCTAGTCCTGTAGTGACGAGGTAATACACCATTGATATCAGACTATTTGTTAAAATAGCCCACATAAAATAAATACAAACACATTGATTATGCTGCTTGCAAACTGGTTGCTTCATATTTCATATTATACATATTTTATTTTGTTATAGGCTATATACTATTATACTATGTAGGTTGAAAATGTTATTCTACAGTTATTTTTTTTGTTATTTTTCTCAGTAGGTGTTCTGGTGTTTTAATCTTTTGTTATCATATTGTATTTTCTAGTAGGCTATATTTCTTGTATTTTCTGTATGTGTGTGAATGTGTGTGTATGTCCTTGTAACTTGCTGCTGTAACACAGTCATTTCCCAGTTTGGGATTAATAAAGTATATCTATCTATCTATGGATAAATAAAAAAATATAAAAAAAATTTGGTTTGATTATTGGCTACATTTATTTTCTTGTTTTAATTATAGATAGCCTATAGTTCTTATATTTTTATTATTCGTCAATAAGATAAAAAAAAGAAAAAAAAAGAAAAAAAAAAGAGAAATTACAATATTTCAATAGACAGAAAAGACGGAGCAGAAAGGCGGCGATAAATGGGGAAAACTCTGGTTACCTGGCAACCCGGACTCGTTCCAACGTTCCAACGTTCCAACGTTCTCTCTGATCGTTCGGTGAGTTAAAAACGTTTGATCGACGGTTGAACGGATCTTTATGAGTGCCTCGTGGATCAGTTTCCATCATACTTGATCCTTCGCCATTTTGTTCTTCTCCCGCGGAAAGAAAGCTCCGGTGGACGAACGTTATCTGACGTAAAGCTTGACGATAAAGTTAAACAAAACTTCAGCAAACCTTAGCTGCTTTATTTTTTAACCAGATATACTCTCAGTTTGCATTTCGTAAATGGAGGACACCGCGTCATTTGAAGAAGAGTACACATGTAAGTAACGTTAGCATGTTTGTAACTTAGCTGCCATTTTACTAACATAACAGGTGGACTAGCATAACTTCTGCAAGCTCACATTAGCTAAGCTATTGTTAGCAAAGGCAAGAAAGGTTTGTTAAGCACTTTTCAACAAGGCAAGTGCTTTAGTCTGCATACGACATAAAAAGACCTTAAAACAAGATATAACAGAAACATTAAGAATATATAATAGGATAAAAGTGAAAAACTAAAACTGTCTTTGGTATTTTAACTGCGTCATTGCACAATTATGCAACTCTTTAATTTCTCTTTATTTTGCAGTTGCAGAGAAACTCCCACACACAAAAATTAATTTAATAGTAGGCAACGTTTCAGTACTAGACCATCATCTGGCAAAATGAATGAAGGGAATTCCTTTGCAACTTTTGAAAGCTTTTTCAAAAATTCAAATGTATTAATATGAATCCAACATATTATTAGCAAATATAAATCAGCTTATTTGTGACAAAAAGACATTAATGAAAGGCGTACTGGCGTTCAGGTAAGGTAGTCTCTTACATCCACAGATACAGTTCATCCTATGGATTTACTGTCACATGTATGTTTAACACTAAAACATGATTTATAAAATCATGCCAACAGTTATTGTTATAGCTTAATTTTCTATGCACTAAACATGTATGTATAAAAGCCTAAGGCTTTTATTGTAGGCAGAGTTAAATATGCAACTTCATTTGATAAAATATGTAGTAGGGGGCCCCTGCTCTGTCTCTCTCTCAGATAAGGGGTCCTTGGCTTAAGAAACATTGAAGACCCCTGTTGTAGGCCTTTCTGTAATGCACCTGTCATGTCAGATAGTATTCTGATTCTGATTCTGAAAAAGCCGTCAGGAACATTTACCTTATGGACACATCTGTCTTGCTTTATAACAGATAGATGAAGCCATGTCACATATTCCGTGTCTTACTGTAAAAGGATTATTGTCTTGTTTAAGTGATCTGTAAGCATTATATAAGTTAGGCTATGCAGAATTATCCACATGCATCTGTAGGGTCCACCAGCCAAATAGCTAGTGAATGTTTACATTTTACCAGCCAGTTCATGGATTAGCATAGCATTGTGTTTTGGCTGGTGAGTGAAGCAAATGTCCCAGCCACTTTGCATATTTTACCAGCATTTGTAGATGGTGCTAATTGTGGATAGATGAAGCCAGCAGTGTTACATATTCCATGTCTCAAAAGAGCTATTGTCTTGTTTGAGTGATCTGTACGCATTTTATCAGTTATGTAGAATTATCCACAGGACATGTATCTGATATGTTTGTGAATCATGTCATCAGGGACGGGGATGGCGCCAGCAGCAGTTGCAGTGACAGGTGACTGGACACAGGTGGAGCTACAGGCTCTCAGGTGAGCTCTCATTCAGGATGGTTAACAGGAGGTAGGTGTGCATTTACATCTGCAGTGGTTCCCAACCTTTTTTTCTGAGGTCCCCCAACAGTCCTGTCCGATGAACTCACGTACCCCTTCATCTATTCCCAATATATGTTACAAATGTATAACACTATTCCTATTATAAAAGTGGATTTTGTTAAGCTTTGCATACAACTGAACTGTCAATATTAAGGTTGGTTTGGACAACAATCATACTACTACTACTTGGAAGTGAAGCTGAAAGTTTCAACCATTTATTCATTACTTTTAGCTTATCATTTGAACTGTAATTTATTAGTTTTAGCTACCTGTTTAAACTTCTGTGCTGCTTGCTTTCTAGTTTTTTAAGCACTTTTACATAACTGCTACATGTTCAGGTGTTACAGCTGATATATTCTTTTATTCAAATCATTTACTCATTCATCAATTAGTTAAGCTGCTCCACAATCTTTCCAATTACAGTACTCCCAGGCAACAACAGAAGTACCTCTAGTTGGGAATCACTGTGTTAGAACACACCGTCTACTGCCTGTTCTCTTGTTAGTAGAAAATCTAATTTACGGTTTTATGTAGGCGATAAATTAGGGCTATCAATCGATTCAAATATTTAATCTCGACTATCGCATGATTGTCCATGGATATTTCACGATTAATCACAAATTTATCACACATGTATCTGTTCTAAATGGATTTTAAAAGGCATATTTTTCAAGTTTTAATGCTGAAGGGGTATCTGAGATACAGCGTACTCCGGTGGTAACTCAGTTCACATCGACAGGACATGCAAATAACGTAAGTCTTGTGGAGTGAAACCTCTGAACTTGCCAATCAAAAGACCGTTATCTTTATCCATTTCTGGTCAAGGAGCTTTGTTTCTCTTTCCTGGGTCTTGAGCTGCTTATTATTGATCATTGATATAGTTAAAAATGTAACTAATAAAGCCTGTTCCTCAGAACGGGAACACTCTGAAGAGTGTGGCTTGGGCGCCCGGGTTGCTCACCTGGTAGAGCGGGTGCCCATGTGTAGAGGTTTGCTCCTCGACGCAGCGGCCGCCAGTTCGCCTCCGACCTGCGGCCCTTTGCTGCATGTCATTCCCCCCTCTCTCTCCCCTTTCATGTCTTCAGCTGTCATCTATAAATAAAGGCTTAAAAATAATCTTTAAAAAAAAAAAGATGAAGAGTGTGGCTCTTAAAAGAGCCTTTTATTTGTGACTCAGGATCAGGTTTAACCTCCGAAGCCGTACAGCGTGCGGCGGCCCTTCCTCTTCAAAGCGTATACCCCATCCATGGCGCTCACGATCTTCCTCTTGGCGTGCTCGGTGTAGGTGACGGCGTCACAGATTACGTTCTCCAGAAACACCTTCAGGACACCGCGGGTCTGATCAGATCAGACCGGAGATACACTTCACTTCGCCGCGGCGAGCCAGACGGTGGACGGCGGACGGCTTTCGGCGATCCCCTGGATGTTATCATGGAGCACTTCACAGTTTCTGCTAGCCATCCACAACATTACTGCTGCATCACCTTCTGATTTCCCAAATCTACAGTGCGGCCCTATGCCCGAATTACGCATGCGTTAACTCATTATTGCGTTAATTTTGGCAGCCCTAGTATGAATACTAAATTAACTTTATTGCTATAATATAAACTGTCAAGGACTCTGTACACTGTGAAATCAAAGGTGCCTTTTTTGGGTAAATGATAGCATGAAGCACATTAAAAGGCAAGGTAAGGAAAGGTAAGTGAAAGGTAAGGCACTTTTATGCAGCACATTTCATTACAACTCATATGCATACATTAAAATACACATGGCAACATGCAAAATGCACAGAATAATACAAAAAATGTAAGACTACAGAAGAGAAAAATTTAAAAGTATAAAAACAAGAAAACACAAGAATGAAAAACACCCAACCTTTCAAAATGTATTGCTAAACTCTGCACCCCCCCTCACAGACACAAACCACAAACACAGTTTTACACAAACACACTGTAACTAATCATAAGCATCAGAAGAAAATAGAGCAAACACTAACACACAACTATGGTTGTAAAGATACATTGTAATGTATTTGAAAGGATTTCCCTTTGTTTGTGCCAAAAAAGCCTCAGTAGCTTGAGGGCTTTAAACTCAGCAAACACAGTGACATCTGGTGGTTTCAGAAACTTATAGCAGCCCTTTAAGACTGAGGCCAAAGCACGACAACACCTCACAGAATTAATAGTTTCAGTCTCTTATGTGTGCAAGACAAGTCAGAAAATGTGTTGTTTATTAAACCTGTAAATAAATAAAACAAAATATTCACTTCAAAAAAATGCTCATCACAATTTACCAGAGGAAACCAAAACCCAAAACCAAAAGCTAAAGTTATAATAGCTCAGAAGTCTAAAGAAACCTGTAAATATACACAATTACATTTTTGCAGTTTTGCTTGAAAATGACTCCAAAAAATTAAGCAATTGCAGCTGTTTATCATTTCTTTTCATCTTTAATAAATTACATAATTTTCATTCATGATTCTTTGGAGGTCCTGATGAACAGTAGGCCTACCTCAGATAGCTGCATTATGAGCAAGGCACTGAGGCTAAGTTAAGGCTCATGTTTGAACCACACAATATAGTTACATTTTTGCACACACAAAAGCATATTTGGCACAGAATAAAACATTTAGATAAAACGTATGTCCTTGTTTATTGTTTATGTGTAATGTGTAGTGCTTTTCAATGGAGCTGAAACAGCATGAATATACAATCACACATGAAACTGACAGCAAAGACATATGTTAGGCCGGCACATACGGGTGCTTCGCTAAAACTGAAGGCCGCGCCCACTTTTTGGGCATAGAAAATATACAATCCCATAGAAGTCAATGCAATTTGACGTGTGTTTGGATCATAATTTTCACAAATGCGTGTGGATTTATTTCTTGTTAAACAGATGTTTGTTTTATAAACATGTCTAATGTTTATTTTGTGACCTCGCCTGAACCCAAGCGTTCACGATACCTTAATAAATGAAGGTCAATCACCCTCATGTCCCTTCAGTCTTCCCTTGCATCAGTGGATCAATGACCCAACACGGTGGCGCATACTGCAAATACATATCTGATTAAATCACTATAGTTAGGCTGTAATTAATCAACCTGTTATTAATAACCAACTGTTTGGTCTATAAGCTGAGATTTAGTTGGAGACGACAATCTGATGCTGCTAAACTGTTAGCAGCCTCCCACTTAAGCTAACGTTAGCTATCCATCAGTAGTAACTCTGACTGAGAATATTCACGTACCTTATGAGCCTCACATATCGGTGCGAAAGTCTCGATTAACCCGCTACACAACATCTGTTTCTGTCCTGATGTGACATCGCGATTCTTCCCTCTCATAGGGAGCCTTGGCGATGCCGGTCTGGTCTATAGCCGGAAGCCGGTCTGGTCTATGGCCTGGAGCCAAAGCCCATCTATCAGGATCTATTTTAGGTCATGGCAAGAGGACAAATCGAAGACCAGGGTTTTTGGATGTATTGTTGGTGCAACAAACTACTCAGCAACTTTTTGGCATAGTTATTAACTGAAAACGATTTGTTTAAAGTAAAAGTTTGGTTGGTTTTGCGATTTACATTTCCTCTGTCGTTTACGCTGTTGTCGTCTAAAGGGAGCGCAGGATTGTTTTCCTCCAGAAAAGGGCCATGGTGTTGAGATGTCCCTCGAGATGACGTATTGCCGGTCTAACATCTTCACACATATAAAAATAACAGTAGAAATAGAGAAACACATTAAAACATCTGCATAAAAAAGACAGGGACATAATCAAACTTATCAATATACAAACATTAAAAGCAGCCAAAGACTTCTGATCGGAAAAGGAGGAAGCAACTCATGCAACCAATAGTTTTAAACATTCAATAGTTCCAGCATTAAACCCCTTTCATGTCTTGTGTTTCCCAAGCATGGTCACAGGTAAGTTGATAAAATTACTGCATTTTTGACATTTTTACACATTCTCTGACCTTTTAATGAATCTAGTCAGTATTGGTATTCTATGTAGCCAGCTTTAAGTTATTGTCAATCGAAAGATAATAGCTAGTTGGATTCTAAATGCAGATAGCCAAGTTAAGCAACACTTTGCTTGCTACCACAACCAGATGTTAGATGACCTACATTTACCTCAAATTAATTGCAGTTATTGGCGTTTGTTAGCATACAAACGTGACTGTATTTGGATGTTTTCTGGCGGGTGATCATGTTTCAAATCCTGCCCTCAGCATTTACTGAATGCTCATAGGCACACATTGGAAACTCACATTGACTTGGCACATTGATTGGCTCTGGAGGTTGGTCTTAGTTGAAATAGAAGGAAAAAGCGATGACATATATATATATATTATGGAAGTATTTTATATCTAATGGCGATACCCAGACCCGTTGAAAGAGAGAGGTGCAACGCTTTCATAGACTTCTGTCTTTATTGGAGAAGGCGGAAGCAATGCAATAGTTCCAAGCATTGAATAGTTCCAGCATTTAACCCCTTTTATTTTCAGTGTTTCCCAAGCATGGTCACAGGTAAGTTGATAAAATTACTGTATTTTTGACATTTTTACGCATTATCTGACCTTTCATGAATATAGTCAGTATTGGTATTCTATGTAGCCAGCTTTAAGTTATTGTTCATCGAAACATAATAGCTAGTTGGATTCTAAATGCAGATAGCTTAAGCAACACTTCACACACTACCATAACCAGATGTTAGTTGACCTACATTTACCTCAGATTGATTGCAGTTATTGGCGTTTGTTGGCATACAGAGTATATCTTCTGTTATTAGCTTTATTGTTAAGGTTAGCAGCACTTTGTTGTGAATGTACTAGTACATCTTATTACAGTGAATGGTAGCTAGTTAACTAGATACCATTGCACAAATCATTTGTTAGGTAGTGCATCAATGACAGGTGATAAGATCAGCAGCATGAATGTGGATGATCACAGTAACAAGAAAGTACCCTTTCCTGGCCTGTTTTCTGCCATTTGTCTCTCCCTGTAATATCTTGTATGAGTTTCTTTAAAGACTTTGGTGCCTTGTATATTTTGCACTATTGACCTAATGTCTTTTTTGGCTTAAACCATAAAAATGAATGAATGCAGTTGCTGAATAATTATGACAATTAAACAGAACGCGAGGTCTCATTAAACCCTGTTTTACTCCTCATGGTAAAGAACATGATCTTGTTAATGAAGAGAAACACAGAGCAAGAAACTAATCAGAGCCTAAAGCAAGACAATTAAAGGTATGCCCCGGTCCTGTAGCCACACAGTGATGTTGGTTTTTGTGTTGATTTTTTTGTCACTCTTTTCAACTTTTGTTGCCTTTTGCCGCATTTCGGACGACATGAAGCCCTACAAAAGTCAGCAAAAAGTTTCATAGCCATCATAGAATTAAGTAAATCAAGCAAAACAATGATTACATTTTTTACAACAACTTGTTTCACAGCCTGAATATGAAAAAAATGGTTCTGTGAAAATTCTGAGTCGGAAAGTCGGTAAATGTGCCAATTTCTGCTTTGAGTGTTGCGTAATTGGGGTTTGACACATGAGATTTAAAGGGTCAATTCACCAATTTCTCATCCTTATCTATCTATCTGGGTAAGGGCTATGGCGTGAAAATATCCTCGTTTTTTCCATTGTTCTGTGTTTCTGGGGCTCTCAGTTCACACTTTTATGGATTCAAGCTGTTAGAAAAGCTACATGATTGTGTGTGGTGTGTGTAGGCTGCTTATGTGTGTCCTTGCTGCCATAGAGATGGAAACGCTATGCTATAGAGATGGAGAGTGATGACGTTTTAATGGCCCATCATCGCCAAAAACGATAGAGACGCTCTTGGACGTCCCATTTGGCAGTTATCGTACCCTCTGAGTGTGTGTATCCCTTCGATATCTCAGTTGGTAGAGCGGATGACTGTAGGTTGGTAATACCAGGTGTCCTTAGGTCGCTGGTTCAATTTTGGCTCGAAGGATGGAGTTTTAGTTGCTGCCCAATGTGTTTCCATTCAGAATGGAAACACATTGGGCAATGTCAAGGGACTCATTTTCAGATCGGTTGTCTCCATTGCTTGACAAAAGAACTCTTGACTTAATAACTTTCTACCAGTGTTAAACGAGTTGCTCCCAAGAACCACCAAGGGTTTGAATGGCAGTGTTTTGGCACGACTTTTTTTTCTAAAAATAGATTGTAAACTGGTACATTTTACACTACTAAGAGTAGACCAGTTTTGTGTGGACTCAGGCTGCTGGATAAGCTACATGATTGTCTGTGGTGTGTGGAGGCTGCATATGTGTGACCTCGCTGCTATAGAGATGGAGAGTGCTGATGCGTTAATGGCCCATCATCACCAAAAGTGATACAGACGCTCTTGGACGTCAGGTTTGGTACTTATTGTGTCCGGTTACTGTGTGTAACATGATCCTGAAATCTTTGATGATGGAAATAATCGGAAAAGTCTGTAAATGTGTCAAGGGACTCATTTTTAGATCTGTTGTCTTCATTGCTTTATTTATTGGACAAAAGAACACTTGACTTAAAAACTGTTAAACAAGTTGCTCCCACGAACCTCCAAGGGTTTCGATGGCAGTGTTTTGGCAAGATTTTTTTTCTAATATCCCTTACCCAATATGGTGTGAAAATATCCTAGTTTTTTCCATTGTTCTGTGTTTCTGATGCTCTCAGTTCACACTTTTAAGACTACACCAGTTTTGTGTTGATTCAAGCTGTTAGATAAGCTACATGATTGTGTGTGGAGGCTGCGTATGTGTGTCCTTGCTGCCATAGAGATGGAAACGCAATGCTAAAGAGATGGAGAGTGATGACGTGTTAATGGCCCATCATCGCCAAAAACGATACAGACGCTCTTGGACGTCCTGTTTGGCACTTATCGTATCCTCTGAGTTTGTGTATCCCTTCGATAGCTCAGTTGTTGTGAATGTACTAGTACATCTTATTACAGTGAATGGTAGCTAGTTAACTAGATACCATTGCACAAATAATTTGTTAGGTAGTGCATCAATGACAGGTGATAAGATCAGCAGCATGAATGTGGATGATCACAGTAACAAGAAAGTACCCTTTCCTGGCCTGCTTTCTGCCATTTGTCTAAAAATAAACAAATGCAGTTGCTGACTAATTATGATCATTAAGCAGAACGGAAGCTCTCATTAAACACTGTTTTTAACTAGTGTTAACCCTTCGATAGCTCAGTTGGTAAAGCGGAGGACTGTAGGTTGATAACAGGTATCCTTAGGTTGCTGGTTCAATTCTGGCTCAAAGGATGTATTTTTCGTTGCTGCCCAATGTGTTTCCATTTAGAATGGAAAGATGTCAAGGGACTCATTTTTAGATCTGTTGTCTCCGTTGCTTCTCCTTTAGCTATTGACCTAATGTCTTTTTTGGCTTAAACCGTAAAAATGAACGAATGCAGTTGCTGAACAATTATGACCATTAAACAGAACGCGAGGTCTTATTAAACCCTGTTTTACTCCTCAAGGTGAAAACACCTTAGTTTGCTGGATAAGCTACATGATTGTCTGTGGTGTGTGTGGATGCTGCATATGTGTGACCTTGCTGCTATAGAGTTGGAGAGTGATGATGCGTTAATGGCCCATCATCACCAAAAGTGATACAGACGCTTTTGGACGTCAGGTTTGGTACTTATTGTGCCCGGATATTGTGTGTAACCCTTCGATAGCTCAGTTGGTAGAGCGGAGGACTGTAGGTTGATAATAGGTATCCTTAGGTCGCTGGTTCAATTCCGGCTCGAAGGATGGAGTTTTAGTTGCTGCCCAATGTGTTTCCATTCAGAATGGAAAGATGTCAAGGGACTTGTTTTTAGATCTTTTGTCTCCATTGCTTCATTTATTCAGACAAAAGAACACAACTTAATAACTTTGTACCAGTGTTAAACGGGTTGATCACAAGAACCTCCAAGGGTTTGGATGTCATTGTGAACATATTTCTTTTCTAAAAATGTATTGTAAAATAGTACATTTTACACTGCTAAAAGTACACCAGTTTTGTATGGACTCAAGCTGTTGGATAAGCTACATGATTGTGTGTGGTGTGTGGAGGCTGCGTATGTGTGTCCTTGCTGCCATAGAGTTGGAAATGCAATGCTAACGAGATGGAGAGTGATGATGTGTTAATTCAATTCAATTCAATTCAGTTTTATTTATAGTATCAAATCATAACAAGAGTTATCTCGAGACACTTTACAGATAGAGTAGGACTAGACCACACTCTATAATTTACAAAGCCCCAACAATTACAATAATTCCCTCAAGAGCAAGCATTAGCGGTAGCTATTGCGATAGTGGCAAGGAAAAACTCCCTTTCGGGAAGAAACCTTGGACATACCCAGACTCTTGGTAGGCGGTGTCTGACGGTGCCGGTTGGGGGTGTGATGAACAGTGGTAGTAATAGTCACAATAAAGATAATGGAACAGTGACTACAATGGTAGTCATAGTAGTTCATGTCATAGTAGGGCACAGCATGGCGTTACGTGGTGTAATGTGGCACAGCACAGCATGGGTGGACGCGGTAGGACGCAGCAGGATGCAGCCGGACACTGTAGGGAATCGCAGAGCGTAGTAGGGTGTAGCAGGTCCCTAGCGACAGCTGCACCCAAGACCCAGGTCTTGGTGCCCCCCTAATCCAAGGCGATATTCTGGGTGAAGAAGAAACATAAGGACTCCGGGGAGTAAACTCCCCTAGAGCTAGGTTAGTAACAAGCATTTCTGGGAGAAGGATGCACATAAAAGGAACAAATGAAAAGAGAGAAATTCTCCAGCAGTCTAGAATTATAATAGCATCAATGACAGGTGATAAGATCAGCAGCATAAATGTGGATGATCACAGTAACAAGAAAGTACCCTTTCCTGGCCTGTTTTCTGCCATTTGTCTAAAAATAAACAAATGCAGTTGCTGACTAATGACCATTAAGCAGAACGGAAGCTCTCATTAAACTGGTGTTAACCCTTCGATAGCTCAGTTGGTAGAGCGGAGGACTGTAGGTTGATAATAGGTATCCTTAGGTAGCTGGTTCAATTCCGGCTCGAAGGATGTATTTTTTTCGTTGCTGCCCAATGTGTTTCCATTTAGAATGGAAAGATGTCAAGGGACTAATTTTTCGATCTGTTGTCTCCGTTGCTTCTCCTTTAGCTATTGACCTAATGTCTTTCTTGGCTTAAACCATAAAAATGAACGAATGCAGTTGCTGAACAATTATGACCATTAAACAGAATGCGAGGTCTTATTAAACCCTGTTTTACTCCTCAAGGTGAAAACACCTTAGTTTGCTGGATAAGCTACATGATTGTCTGTGGTGTGTGTGGATGCTGCATATGTGTGACCTTGCTGCTATAGAGTTGGAGAGTGATGATGCGTTAATGGCCCATCATCACCAAAAGCGATACAGACGCTCTTGGACGTCAGGTTTGGTACTTATTGTGCCCGGATATTGTGTGTAACCCTTCGATAGCTCAGTTGGTAGAGCGGAGGACTGTAGGTTAATAACAGGTATCCTTAGGTTGCTGGTTCAATTCCGGCTCGAAGGATGTATTTTTTCGTTGCTGCCCAATGTGTTTCCATTTAGAATGGAAAGATGTCAAGGGACTAATTTTTAGATCTGTTGTCTCCGTTGCTTCTCCTTTAGCTATTGACCTAATGTCTTTTTTGGCTTAAACCATAAAAATGAACAAATGCAGTTGCTGACTAATTATGACCATTAAGCAGAACGGAAGCTCTCATTAAACCCTGTTTTACTCCTCATGGTAAAGAACATGATCTTGTTAATGAAGAGAAACACAGAGCAAGAAACTAATCGGAGCCTAAAGCAAGACAATTAAAGGTATGCCCCGGTCCTGTAGCCACACAGTGATGTTGGTTTTTGTGTTGATTTTTTTGTCACTCTTTTCAACTTTTGTTGCCTTTTGCCGCATTTCGGACGACATGAAGCCCTACAAAAGTCAGCAAAAAGTTTCATAGCCATCATAGAATTAAGTAAATCAAGCAAGACAATGATTACACTTTTTACAACATCTTGTTTCACAGCCTGAATATGAAAAAAATGGTTCTGTGAAAATTCTGAGTCGGAAAGTCGGTAAATGTGCCAATTTCTGCTTTGAGTGTTGCGTAATTGGGGTTTGACACATGAGATTTAAAGGGTCAATTCACCAATTTCTCATCCTTATCTATCTATCTGGGTAAGGGCTATGGCGTGAAAATATCCTCGTTTTTTCCATTGTTCTGTGTTTCTGGGGCTCTCAGTTCACACTTTTATGGATTCAAGCTGTTAGAAAAGCTACATGATTGTGTGTGGTGTGTGTAGGCTGCTTATGTGTGTCCTTGCTGCCATAGAGATGGAAACGCTATGCTATAGAGATGGAGAGTGATGACGTTTTAATGGCCCATCATCGCCAAAAACGATAGAGACGCTCTTGGACGTCCCATTTGGCAGTTATCGTACCCTCTGAGTGTGTGTAACCCTTCGATCTCTCAGTTGGTAAAGGGGAGGACTGTAGGTTGGTAATACCAGGTGTCCTTAGGTCGCTGGTTCAATTTTGGCTCGAAGGATGGAGTTTTAGTTGCTGCCCAATGTGTTTCCATTCAGAATGGAAACACATTGGGCAATGTCAAGGGACTCATTTTCAGATCGGTTGTCTCCATTGCTTGACAAAAGAACTCTTGACTTAATATCTTTCTACCAGTGTTAAACGAGTTGCTCCCAAGAACCACCAAGGGTTTGAATGGCAGTGTTTTGGCAAGATTTTTTTTCTAATATCCCTTACCCAATATGGTGTGAAAATATCCTAGTTTTTTCCATTGTTCTGTGTTTCTGATGCTCTCAGTTCACACTTTTAAGACTACACCAGTTTTGTGTTGATTCAAGCTGTTAGATAAGCTACATGATTGTGTGTGGAGGCTGCGTATGTGTGTCCTTGCTGCCATAGAGATGGAAACGCAATGCTAAAGAGATGGAGAGTGATGACGTGTTAATGGCCCATCATCGCCAAAAACGATACAGACACTCTTGGACGTCCTGTTTGGCACTTATCGTATCCTCTGAGTTTGTGTATCCCTTCGATAGCTCAGTTGTTGTGAATGTACTAGTACATCTTATTACAGTGAATGGTAGCTAGCTAACTAGATACCATTGCACAAATAATTTGTTAGGTAGTGCATCAATGACAGGTGATAAGATCAGCAGCATGAATGTGGATGATCACAGTAACAAGAAAGTACCCTTTCCTGGCCTGCTTTCTGCCATTTGTCTAAAAATAAACAAATGCAGTTGCTGACTAATTATGATCATTAAGCAGAACGGAAGCTCTCATTAAACACTGTTTTTAACTAGTGTTAACCCTTCGATAGCTCAGTTGGTAGAGCGGAGGACTGTAGGTTGATAACAGGTATCCTTAGGTTGCTGGCTCAAAGGATGTATTTTTCGTTGCTGCCCAATATGTTTCCATTTAGAATGGAAAGATGTCAAGGGACTCATTTTTCGATCTGTTGTCTCCGTTGCTTCTCCTTTAGCTATTGACCTAATGTCTTTCTTGGCTTAAACCGTAAAAATGAACGAATGCAGTTGCTGAACAATTATGACCATTAAACAGAACGCGAGGTCTTATTAAACCCTGTTTTACTCCTCAAGGTGAAAACACCTTAGTTTGCTGGATAAGCTACATGATTGTGTGTGGTGTGTGGAGGCTGCGTATGTGTGTCCTTGCTGCCATAGAGTTGGAGAGTGATGATGCGTTAATGGCCCATCATCACCAAAAGTGATACAGACGCTTTTGGACGTCAGGTTTGGTACTTATTGTGCCCGGATATTGTGTGTAACCCTTCGATAGCTCAGTTGGTAAAGGGGAGGACTGTAGGTTGATAACAGGTATCCTTAGGTTGCTGGCTCAAAGGATGTATTTTTCGTTGCTGCCCAATATGTTTCCATTTAGAATGGAAAGATGTCAAGGGACTCGTTTTTAGATCTGTTGTCTCCATTGCTTCATTTATTCAGACAAAAGAACACAACTTAATAACTTTGTACCAGTGTTAAACGGGTTGATCACAAGAACCTCCAAGGGTTTGGATGTCATTGTGAACATATTTCTTTTCTAAAAATGTATTGTAAAATAGTACATTTTACACTGCTAAATGTACACCAGTTTTGTATGGACTCAAGCTGTTGGATAAGCTACATGATTGTGTGTGGTGTGTGGAGGCTGCGTATGTGTGTCCTTGCTGCCATAGAGTTGGAAATGCAATGCTAACGAGATGGAGAGTGATGATGTGTTAATTCAATTCAATTCAATTCAGTTTTATTTATAGTATCAAATCATAACAAGAGTTATCTCGAGACACTTTACAGATAGAGTAGGACTAGACCACACTCTATAATTTACAAAGCCCCCAACAATTACAATAATTCCCTCAAGAGCAAGCATTAGCGGTAGCTATTGCGATAGTGGCAGGAAAAACTCCCTTTCGGGGAAGAAAGCCTTGGACATACCCAGACTCTTGGTAGGCGGTGTCTGACGGTGCCGGTTGGGGGTGTGATGAACAGTGGTAGTAATAGTCACAATAAAGATAATGGAACAGTGACTACAATGGTAGTCATAGTAGTTCATGTCATAGTAGGGCACAGCATGGCGTTACGTGGTGTAATGTGGCACAGCACAGCATTGGGTGGGCGCGGTAGGGCGCAGCAGGACGCAGCCCGGACACTGTAGGGGAATCGCAGGCGTAGTAGGGTGTAGCAGGTCCCTAGCGACAGCTGCACCCAAGACCCAGGTCTTGGTGCCCCCCTAATCCAAGGCGATATTCTGGGTGAAGAAGAAACATAAGGACTCCGGGGAGTAAACTCCCCAGAGCTAGGTTAGTAACAAGCATTTCTGGGAGAAGGATGCACATAAAAGGAACAAATGAAAAGAGAGAAATTCTCCAGCAGTCTAGAATTATAATAGCATCAATGACAGGTGATAAGATCAGCAGCATAAATGTGGATGATCACAGTAACAAGAAAGTACCCTTTCCTGGCCTGTTTTCTGCCATTTGTCTAAAAATAAACAAATGCAGTTGCTGACTAATTATGACCATTAAGCAGAACGGAAGCTCTCATTAAACTGGTGTTAACCCTTCGATAGCTCAGTTGGTAGAGCGGAGGACTGTAGGTTGATAATAGGTATCCTTAGGTCGCTGGTTCAATTCCGGCTCGAAGGATGTATTTTTTCGTTGCTGCCCAATGTGTTTCCATTTAGAATGGAAAGATGTCAAGGGACTCATTTTTAGATCTGTTGTCTCCGTTGCTTCTCCTTTAGCTATTGACCTAATGTCTTTCTTGGCTTAAACCGTAAAAATGAACGAATGCAGTTGCTGAACAATTATGACCATTAAACAGAATGCGAGGTCTTATTAAACCCTGTTTTACTCCTCAAGGTGAAAACACCTTAGTTTGCTGGATAAGCTACATGATTGTCTGTGGTGTGTGTGGATGCTGCATATGTGTGACCTTGCTGCTATAGAGTTGGAGAGTGATGATGCGTTAATGGCCCATCATCACCAAAAGCGATACAGACGCTCTTGGACGTCAGGTTTGGTACTTATTGTGCCCAGTTACTGTGTGTAACCCTTCGATAGCTCAGTTGGTAGAGCGGAGGACTGTAGGTTAATAACAGGGATCCTTAGGTCGCTGGTTCAATTCCGGCTCGAAGGATGTTTTTTTCGTTGCTTCCCAATGTGTTTCCATTAACAATGGAAAGATGTCAAGGGACTTGTTCAAATTTGTTAACTTGCCATTCAAAAGGCCATTTGACCGAAAGCGAGAAAAGTGGCGTTTCCGTCCTAATTATGCTTTTAAACGAAAGTTTGACTCGGGTATATTCACAAAAAGACCCTAGGTTGCATTTTGGTGAGAGTTACGCTTTAAGCAACACTTCACACGCTACCATAACCAGATGTTAGTTGACCTACATTTACCTCAGATTGATTGCAGTTATTGGCGTTTGTTGGCATACAGAGTATATCTTCTGTTATTAGCTTTATTGTTAAGGTTAGCAGCACTTTGTTGTGAATGTACTAGTACATCTTATTACAGTGAATGGTAGCTAGTTATCTAGATACCATTGCACAAATCATTTGTTAGGTAGTGCATCAATGACAGGTGATAAGATTAGCAGCATGAATGTGGATGATCACAGTAACAAGAAAGTACCCTTTCCTGGCCTGTTTTCTGCCATTTGTCTCTCCCTGTAATATCTTGTATGAGTTTCTTTAAAGAATTTGGTGCCTTGTATATTTTGCACTATTGACCTAATGTCTTTTTTGGCTTAAACCATAAAAATGAATGAATGCAGTTGCTGAATAATTATGACAATTAAACAGAACGCGAGGTCTCATTAAACCCTGTTTTACTCCTCAAGGTGAAGAACATGATCTTGTTAATGAAGAGAAACACAGAGCAAGAAACTAATCGGAGCCTAAAGCAAGACAATTAAAGGTATGCCCCGGTCCTGTAGCCACACAGTGATGTTGGTTTTTGCAAAATTTGTGTTTCTTTTCAACTTTTGTTGCCGTTTGCCACATTTCGGACGACATAAAGCCCTACAAAAGTCAGCAAGAAGTTCCTTAGCCATCATAGAATTAAGTAAATCAAGCAAGACAATGATTACACTTTTTACAACATCTTGTTTCACAGCCTGAATATGAAAAAAATGGTTTTGTGAAAATTCTGGAAAGTCGGAAAGTCTATCTATCTGGGTTTTGTTTGGACTCAAGCTGTTAGATTAGCTACATGATTGTGTGTGGTGTGTGTAGGCTGCGTATGTGTGTCCTTTCTTCTATAGTGATGGAAACACAATGCTATAGAGAAGGAGAGTGATGACGTGTTAATGGCCCATCATCGCCAAAAACGATACAGACGCTCTTGGATGTCCTGTTTGGCACTTATCGTACCCTCTAACTGTGTGTATGCCTTTCGATAGTTCAGTTGGTAGAGTGGTGGAATGTAGGTTGGTAAAATCAGATATCCTTAGGTTGCTGGTTTAATTCCAACTTGAAGGATGGAATTATGGTTGCTGCCCAATGTGTTTCCATTCAGAATGGAAAGATGTCAAGGGACTCATTTTTAGATCTGTTGTCTTTATTGCTTCATTTATTCGGACAAAAGAACACTTGACTTAAAGCGTAACTCTCGCCTAAATGCAACCTAGGGTCTTTTTGTGAATGTACCCGAGTCAAACTTTCATTTAAAAGCATATTTAGGACGGAATTGCCACTTTTAAGACCGTATTTACCGTATTGTCGTTTTTCGGTCAAATGGCCTTTTGAATGGGAGTGCTAGGGGCACTTTTATGCTAGCCTCAAAATACCTAAAAAACCTTTCTTTTCAGTAAACTCTGGGTACACAAACAATGTTGTCAATGCTTTCGTTAAGGTGTAGAGACCCTGGTGATACTTCGAGCAAAGTTTCATGTTGTGTCGGGACTTCTTAGTGATTTAAAAATAGCTATTTTAAGGCTAGCATAAAAGTGCCCCTAGCACTCCCATTCAAAAGGCAATTTGACCGAAAAACGAAAATACGGTAAATCTTAAAAGTGGCGATTCCGTCCTAAATATGCTTTTAAACAAAAGTTTGACTCGGGTACATTCACAAAAAGACCCTAATTTGCATTTTAGCGAGAGTTACGCTTTAATAACGTTGTACCAGTGTTAAAGGTGCACTATGAGTTCCTGCATGGACACTTCTGTTGACTTTCCAAGTGAATTTCAAACAAAACAGAGCAAGCTCGCCCCTCCCCCCATGTTTCTGTAACTGTCATGACTAATTGACTAACTGTAACTAACACCAACCATCTTGTCGGTGATTGGTGTGAGTGGTTTGTTGTATTTTGGTGCACAGCCTGTGCCTCTAGTGTTTGTTTGACGTTTACGACGCCTGTGTTGTCTCCCGAGACCGGACTTTTTCACAGTATTCGGGTTGGGGGGGGCAGGCAGCTAGCGGAACAAGGAGACAAGGAGATTTGAGACAAAAATGAAAACTCATAGTGCACCTTTAAACAGGTGGCTCACATGAACCTCCAAGGGTTTGGATGGCAGTGTGAAAATATTTCTTTTCTAAAAGTAGATTGTAAAATAGTACATTTTAAAAGTACACCAGTTTTGTGTGGACTCAAGCTGCTGGATAAGCTACATGATTGTGTGTCATTTGTGGATTCTGCATATGTGTGACCTTGCTGCCATAGAGATGGAAACGCAATGCTATAGAGATGGAGAGTGATGACGTGTTAATGGCCCATCATCGCCAAAAACGATACAGACGCTCTTGGACGTCAGGTTTGGCACATATCGTACCCTGTTAGCGTGTATTCCTTTGATAGCTCAGTTGCTAGAGCGGAGGCCTGTAGGTTGATAATAGCAGGTTTCCTTAAGTTGCTGGTTGAATTCCTGCTCAAAGGAATATTTTTTTCTAAAAATGAATGGAAAAATAGTACATTTTACACAGCTAGGAGTTCACCAGTTTTGACTGATACATATGCTATAGAGAGTGATGATGCATTAATTTCCCATCAGCACAAACAAAGGACACATTTGGTAGCAATGAAAAATGAAAATATTGTTAAATACAAAAAAGGGGCTCTGCAGAAAAGGTTTGGGAACCACGGCATTACACATCCAGTTAAAAATGATACGGACGCTCTTGGGCATCAGGTTTGGCACTTATCGTACCCTTTCAGTGTTTCTTTCACCTTCGATAGCTCAGTTGGTAGAGCGGAGGACTGTAGGATGATAATAACAGGTATCCTTAGGTCGCTGGTTCAATTCTGGCTCGAAGGATGTTTTTTTCGTTGCTGCCCAATGTGTTTCCATTAACAATGGAAAGATGTCAAGGGACTCGTTTTTTATATCAGTTTTGACTGATACAGATGCTATAGAGAGTGATGATGCATTAATGGCCCATCAGTGCAAACAGAAGGACGCATTTGGCAGCATGTAAAATATTTGTATCTACAAAAAGGGTGCCCTGCAGTAAAGATTTGGGAACTACTGCATTTCATCAAAAAATACAATTAATACAATTTAATGAATTCCTTCAAAGTCTTCTCTACATATATTATATGAGTTTAGACAGATATGAATGTAAACTGCAACTTGACTGGTTGGTGGAGGGGAACAAACATGAGGCAGTAATTCTAGTTTTTGCATAAAAAACAGCACATTTGCAATAGTAATTCACATTATTTTATTCTACTTAACAGAAACATTAATATATACAGTAGGCTATAAACTTCATCGTGAAGTGCTGCAAATCCCACATGAATGTTTTTAAAATAAATTCCTTTTACATCTTATTCCATATAATAAATAAGAAAGAAATAATCTAAAATTTAAGATTGTATTTCTATGGAAGAATGTAAGTAAGTAAAATGTATTTGCAGAGCGCTTTTCACAGATAAAAATCCCAACGTGCTTTATATAAAAAATAAATAGAAGATGATACATAATAAAACAGTACACAATGTAAAAGTAATATACAATAAATAAAGTGCTGACAGGTCAACCAAAAGCCTGTTTAAAAAGGCTTTAACTGATTTTTTAAAAGGGTCCACAGAAACAGCAGACCGTTATGGGTGGAGGCAGAGCATTCCACAGTCTCTGTGCTGCATACTCACAAGATCGATGGCTACGGGTCTTAAGACAGGTGAGATGAACAGTCAATAGATTTAACATAACTCTAACATTGGACTACCCTTAGGAAGAGATATCTTTGGACGGGAGAAACAGTTTAGGTGACCAAAAACTGTTACAATGTAAATATGGACATGCAATGTAAGACACACTTGAGAAATGTGCATTTCATGTATCCTAGGTTGAGACCTCAGCCTTGACTACAATGACTGAGTTTCAGTCGACAACATAGATAGCATATGAGGATGGGTCTGATGGTCTGGTCTCTTATGCCATAGATAAGAGCACTTAGACACCTGGGAAATATGACAATACACACATAAAAAACAATCTGAATGCGCACCATTACTTTCTTTTGTAGGACCTTTGACATAGCTATAAGCAATGGGGTGTATATAGTTGAAGAGAGACTTAGGCCCAGCTGCCCCAGATGCAGCAGCAGTGTATTACGAGCCTTTTGTGCTGAAGCTTTGTCTGTGGAGGCTGACCTGGCTGCTATTATCACACCAATATAGGAGGAAGTGACTGCCACACCTGCTGATACAAACAGAAAATAGGTGAACACTTTGTCATAAATATCAGACATCTGGCCAAGTAGCATGTTTTCTCTGGCACAAAAAACTTTCATCTGCAGGCTCTCCAGGTTTTCAAACGGAAAATCTAACAGTAAAATAACTTTTGTGAGGACATTTAGTGAATTGAAAACCCAAACCACAATGATAGCCACTTCAGTGTTTCTGATGGTGATGATGGTAGAGTGCCTCAGTGGGTAGCACACAGCTACATATCTCTCCAGAGACATCACCACCAGTGTGAGAGGAGAGATTTCATTTGTGAGATCAGAAAGCATGGTGAGAACACCACATAAAGGATACATCAGCCTAATTCCACAAGCAGCCAGTATGTATAGTAACTGACTCAGTGCCAGCTGTACAGTGTCTGCAAAAAGGAGGTTAAACAGAAGAATGTAACGTGAGGTCTCACAGAACACAGTTTTACTCCTCAAGGTGAATAACATGGTCCCATTAATGAAGAGAAAAACACAGCATGGCACAGTAGTAAGAGTACAATATAACGCTCTTTCCAGTAACCCCTTGTCCAACAGTGATGTTGGTCTGAGATTGAATTGCATTTGCCATCTTTAAAAAGCATTGAAGAGACATAAAATGTTGAACCCAAAATCAAAATTAAATGGACGCTGTTCAATTTGTATTCCTACAACAGTGCAGAGATGTCATCTTTACAGCAGAAAATGCCACTGAGTTCACATGCAAAACCCCAAATCATCCACATACTTTCAGCAGGGTAGAGGCCCAGCTTGTTTCTGTGTGAGCAGAGCTGGTCTGCAGAGTTTACCTTTCCTCTTCCCCTTGTTTATAAGCTCTGTCCCTACCTGACGTGTCTTGACACAATCACGTCAGCATTGTTAAATTATTAATGGGTGATTGGGTAATTTCTGTATCTTCACTTCCTCAATTTTCTGATCTACTACAAAGCAGATGCAAATACTTGGAATACACTTGGAGTAATCACGAGGAACATGGCCATGATAATATTACAGGTCAACACTAATGATCGCCACTTAGTTACCATTTATTGTTTTATATCAACCTTGCAGATTTTTTCCTTCGCTGGGACAGCTGAGAGGGAAAGTGAGCGTCTCGTCTGACAGCAAAGATTGTTTGTTATTTTGGGTCTGATGGTCTGGTCTCTAATTCCATAGATGAGATAACTCAGACATCATGGGAAGATCATAATACACACATGAAGGAAAATTTGATTGCACAGTGCTGCACCAGACACAGCAGTAGTGTGTTAGGAGCATTTTGCAAGTTATGAAGGAACAACCTCCTGTAGGTGGCAGTCAAAACAGAAAGTGTTGCGTATCTTAGTAACAGTTATACCGATTAACACTTGTTAAAAACTTGACACACTTGTTCCCAAGGTTCCCAACTGCTCCACTGAGGCGCTGCCAAATATGATGTCAATCAGGCACTAGGTGGCACTGTTTTAAAACCATTTCGCAGAGGAAGTGGGTACATTATGTCTAGAAAACTACTGTGTTATATAGATGTTAATATACAGTTTAATCATATATTTATTGAAATACGTCATCTTCTTTCAACATGTCAGTTTCCGTAGTGTAGTGGTTATCACGTTCGCCTCACACGCGAAAGGTCCCCGGTTCGAAACCGGGCGGAAACATTGTTTTCCACTTTACTTTATTAACACTTGCAATCATCTCAACAGCTGCCACAATATATTCATCAAAAATCTAATAACAATATGAACAGCAGTCTTCATTAAGGCAATATAAGAGTAACAATGACTGTCATACAAATATTGGTCACAATGTTAAAATAATAGCAATTCTTAACTGAAAAGCCATCTGTACCTGTTCTATTGAATGCAGGCTATTAACACTGCTGAGTGAACAAAAAAGGCTCCAGGATTAACCAAGCCTGGAATGCCACAGAATAAATCTCCATTGCAAATTATGTGCCACGGCTTTCATGAAATCGAGTTAAGGCTAAATTCAACCAGGATATCTGTAAAAATCCCGGCTTAATCCGCTATCTATGATGGATACAATACAGTACGTGACCATGAAAGTGGAGCTTCCTGTATGTTCCTGAACACATTAGGCTTCATGGAGGTTCCACAGTGTAGTGGTTATCACGTTCCCCTAACATGCGAAAGGTATGTCTTAGCAGCAGTTATTCCGATTAACATGAAACTTGACACGCTTGTCCCCCATGCTCCACTGAGGCTCTGTGCCAAATATGAAGTCAATCAGGCATTAAGTGGCACTGTTTTAAAACCATTTTGCAGTTTAATCATATATACAGTTTACTCATATATTTATTGAAATACGTCATCTGTTTTCTACATGGCAGTTTCCGTAGTGTAGTGGTTATCACGTTCGCCTAACACGCGAAAGGTCCCCGGTTCGAGACCGGGCGGAAACATTATTTTCCTTTTGCTGTGATTCATGTTATAACTTCATATTTAAATGTAGCTTCCTGATTCTTTCTTGGACAGAGAAAGTAATAACTGTCATTTTCAAGCTGAATTTTCGATGCATCCCCAAACTTATAGGCTTATAGGCAAAGATAACTGTAGGGTCTGGAACATCGTTAGTTTTTAGTAGTCTGAAAGAAATAGGAAATACATATCCGAAAGAAATGAGACGTAGCACTGTAAATGAGACATAGCACTGTAAATGCATCAACGAACAGGGCCTCCTTGTTTGGCGGCTTGTAGTATCGCTGCAGCACCTCGTGAGTCTTTGTAGGCTCAAATACTTCATGACCACATACTTTACCCACCTCTTAAACCCCCAGTGTGACCAGTGCCCATATTTAGCCTCTGTGTGCTAAAAATGCTTCTGTACCTCGCTGTGCTAAAACCTAACAACCTAACGTTAGCTGAGAGGCTAAATGTTCAATTCAATCATATATTTATCAAAATACGTCTATAATTTTTAAAATGGCAGTTTCCGTAGTGTAGTGGTTATCACGTTCGCCTCACACGCGAAAGGTCCCCGGTTCGAAACCGGGCGGAAACATTGTTTTCTGTCTGCTGTGATTCATGTTATTACTTCATATTTAAATGTAGCTTCCTGATTTTTTCTTCGATAGAGAAAGTAATAACTGTCCGTTAGAAAGAGACATGACATGTAAAAGCATTATTGTTATTTACTTATTTTTAAGTAAAGATCAAATCTGATCTAACTTAAAGTTTCTCTCTTAATTTATTTGATCAGGGATCATAATCATAATAAAATATTGACATTTTCTCTTTCGTTTTTTGTGTCCATTAATACCCTAACTGAAAAAGCAAGATATTTTACTCAGCATGTTTCGCTTTTATGTCTACAAGCTGCAAGTCTGAGCTTTTTTTTTTACATGGTTTTATATGGTTACTAGTGCAGTGCCTGTTTGAAACGCTTGCCAGTTCGGAACGGGCCAATTGCTTGGTTCCCAGTATTTTTTCCCCACAACTTTATCTTACTATAAGAGCTTCGGCATGTCCCCTTTCACACATCCAGGTATCAATGTGGCCAGGGTGGGGGAGGGAGGAAGCCCGTTTCAGCCTGCTGGAGGGGAGGGAGCCTACTGGCCTGTAATCATTCAGGCAGGTGGGTGGGCTCCTCTTGGGAAGGGGGATGACGGTTGTGGCCTTGAAGCAGGAGGGAATGGTGCTGTAGCTGGGGGAAAGGTTGAAGATGTGGGTGAGACCATCAGCCAGCTCATTAGCACATGCTCTGAGAGCCCGCCCGGGGATGTTGTCTGTTATCTTCCTCAGGGCTTTGTGTAGCTGGCCTGATGAGATAGTTGGTGAGGGGGGAGGGGTGGTCCCAGTGTGTGTGTGCCTCCTCTCTGTGCTGTGGCTGGAAGTCTCAAAGCGGGTGTAAAAGGTATTGAGGTCATCCGGCCGGCTGTCTGTGGAGCTGATGGTGCTGGTGGGTGTCCTGTAGTTTGTGATATGCTGCAGGCCTTGCCACATCCACCCAGAGTCAGCAGTAGAGTAGAAGCTATCCAGCTTCTGTCGGTACTGCCTTTTGGTCACTGTGATGGCTTTTTCAGTCCATATTTCACAGCTTTGTACGCAATCTCATTGCCTGATCTAAATGCAAGAGAGCAAGCACACAGCACTTGGCGTACCTGACTGTTTATCCAGCGCTTCTGGTTGGGAAACTTCCTGACTTATATGGTGGGCACGATGTTGTCGACACAAGTGCTCAATGTACCCAGTCACAGACTCAGCATAGTCCTGTATGCTGACAGAAGAGTCCTCCAGAGTGGCTGAAGCATGGCTGAAACACATCCCAGTCTTTCCGAGCAAAACTGCAGGGTGCGCTTAGTGTCTGGGGTCCAGAGTTTAATTTGTTGTCAGGGTTAGTTTGTTTTAGTCTTTGTCTGTAGACCACATACAGGAACAAAAAGATGTGGTCTGAGTGTCCAAAGTGGGGGCAGAATTGGTCGCATCTGTGTTCTTATAATGATGAATCCCATTGTCCTCAGAAATTCAAAATGCGTGCCATTTTATCCTAATTAGCAGGAAAACGCACCGCCAGTCCCCATTATCAGCATGAGACTGCAGGGCCATGTGCATACATTAATAAAAAAAGTAAGTTGATTAAAAGTAATTCAAGAATGCCTGAATAAAAGTCTAAACATCGTGGAGCACCGTGATTTAAACGTTAAAAAACCTCAATATTGATGGAAACAATACAGGACTTGAACATGAAAAGTGCTTTATGGAGATTCTGTTGTGTAGTGGTTATCACGTTCGCCTGACAGGCCCCAAAAGGTCCCCGGCTCAAGACTGGGTGGAAACATTATTTGCTTTTTGCTATGATTTATGCTATAACTTCATATTTACAGGTAGCTTCCTGATGCTTTCTTGGACAGGGAACGTGATAAATGTTAGAATAGACGTGACCTGTAAAAGCTGAATTTCCGAGGCGTCCCCGAACCTTTTAGTCTGTTGGGTCGGGAACGTTGTTAGTTTTTCATTGTTTACACTTGATAAAACATCAGATCAGCTTACAGTTACAATGTCTTCTATATTTTTCTTGTGACGAAATTGCGGGAGACTGAAAATTGCAATTTTTTTAGATTGTTTTGGTATAGTTCTTTAAAAATAAAACGTGTTTCTCAAATCATCATTTTATTACAGTCTCATCTCTTGTTTCTCCTGCATCTACTGTATGTGTGCATGTGAATAACTGTGTGTAGATGTTCTATGTCAACCACTCCCAAATTGTCAAAAACAGACTCACTTACTCTGTGGACAGCTGTTTATTGGGTCCATTCGGCGTTTTTTCCAGTTGACTTTATCACACAGAGAAAAAAAAGTCGAGGACTGCAGGATGGATCAATGCCGAGAAATCCGTGACACAACTGCAGGCATGCTCATTTCAGTCGGCATATGTTGGCATATTCCCCCACACTCACACCACAAGATCGTGGTTGGCTCTCATCCTCACGTCCTCAGGCTGTTGAGCGATCGCAACCTCCTCCTCCTGACGTTCTATTTCCAAAGCACGCAGCTCCTCTTCTGAAAACTCTAGTTCGTAGAGGTATGCTTCTGGATCTGTCTGAGAAGTCATCCTCTTCGTCTCTCACAAAATCCACCATGTTCATCGCCATTCACTGTCTACTGTAGGAAAAATAGCCAGCTAATATTCACGCCGTATGTTGACAGAAGTTGGGGGTTTTCAGGTGCTGCGTGATATCTCTGTGCCCGAGTAGCAGTGCTTCGGCTGTAGCCTACTTCCACCCAATATAGTCCCAAATCAATATCTGCCTAGGAAATCGTCTAGTCTTAATCTGCATTGCTATTTGTACTTGTTGTGAATACGCAGGCCACAAGAAATAATTAGGTTTTGTTTTTGTTGTTGTTGGGTCACTTTTTTCTCACGACATGCTAACCGGCAACATAGGATTCCATTCATTACGCTAAGTTAAGCTAGCGGCGGCGCTACCAGACTAAGACAATGCATGCACTGAGACAAAAATGTGTTTGCCCACCTATATAAATATAGAGGAGACGGTGAATAACCATATTTCAACAAACAGTGGCGTATTCCTTCAAATGGTCCAATCGTAGGTTCCTCACTATTAGCAGTACGCCACTCTCCTCTCATTTTCCCCTACTCTGTCTCTCTGGCATTTGGCAAACAATCAAAATGTCAAATGACAACCTGTGACCTAGACAACAATCCAAAAATTAAATTATACTCAAGCTAATGGCAACAACACTAAAATGAAGTTTGATGTGGTAAAAAACATTAGCAGTTAAACAATCACACAAACCCAGAGATTAGACAAACATATTTGTCAGTGACAACTAACGTGAAATGTAAAGAAAACTCTTGTAAATATCCATCACAGTATACAGACTTCCTAAAAAAGATTTTTAGTATTTACAGACTTTTTACAGATTTATTGAACCACATTTGTCCTTTAACATTGCACTTTTATATATTTTCTAGAACTTTGCAAACAGAATGGATTCAAGATAAACATGTTTAAATATGTAACATGCACACATTTGCACTTTAACCTTATAGTCTGCAATGTTGTTCATTTCAACATTGGCATTGCAAGTTTGTATAAATTACAACCACATCTTAGAATAAGAATAAATGTGGGAATTTTATTTAAACATTTTCAGTCGCTAAGAAATGTATTATTATTAGAGATGCACCGATAGACCGGCCGGTTTTCACGTGCTCGGCCATGGTCGAGCGGCAGGTCAGTCTGACGTATGCTGATTTCATGCTGGTCAACGCTACAATTAACTGACAACATAAGTTATACCAGTTACAGTTCTCAAGGACGCACGCACACACACGGACGCCACAGCACCGTCTCTTTCTCCTTGATTTTTCTCTTGTAGGAACCTCGTGAATTAACCTGCAACGTGTCAGCTGTTTGGACATTCTTCAGCGTGTGTGCAGAACATAACACGTTTGCAATATGCAACACCTGCGAGGAGGAAGTAGGAAGTGGAGGGACGACCCCAAAAACTAGAATCACATTTCTTTAGTTGGATATCGGACCTGAAAAGAAGGAAATGGTTCTAACGTTGCTCTTTAGATGTGTGTGAATGTCCCACCAGGAGTCATTTATATAGGTCTGTTTTATAGTGATCCATTATCTGTTCAAAACATGTTCTATTAAAGAAAAGATAGACAATAAATATTTGTGTGTGCTGTAAAGTGGTTAGAAAAAATGACATCGGAATCGGCCTAGAAAGCTGTAATCGGTGCATCTCTAATTATTATACTGACTGTTATGAGGTTGTAGTTTGCAGTGGTGTTGAAGTGGATTGCATTATATTGAGGTGTTTCTTATGTTTTGGCCACCCCGTTTACAAACATGAAGGGGGACGAATAATAAAAAGACAAACAAAATGTTTGTATCCGCTCTGTGATTCGGATCTACTTTACTTTATCCACATTTAATGGGCCCAAGCTACACCCTGCAATCAAGTCTCATGACATTAGGCCTGTAGTTTTTCCATAAAAAAAGGTAACTCACCCACCTACAGTCACATCTATTAAATAAACGTTTTTATGTCCATGAAAATGCCACTGTATTTGAAGTGCCACAATTTACATTCACAGTTTTGTTGAAAATAATATTAATCTATGAAGTGACATGCATGCTGATTTTTGCCTTCGTTGAGAAGGAACGTGAGCGTCTCCTTTGACAGCCAAGATTGTTTAGTAGTATGGGTCTGATGGTCTGGTCTCTGATTCCATAGATCAGAGAACTCAGACATCTTGGGGAGATAATAAAACACACATAAAGAACCACTTGAATGTGCACTAATAGTATCTTGTCTAGGAACTTTGAGATAGCTTTAAGCAATGGGTTGTGTATAGTTGAGGAGAGACTGAAGCCCAGCTGCACCAGATGCAGCAGCAGTGTGTTACGAGCTTTTAGAGCTGAAGCTTTGTCTGTGGAGGCTGACCTGGCTGCTATTATCACACCAATATAGGAGGAAGTGTTTACCACACTAGCTGATACAAACAAAAATGAAGTGAACGCTTTGTCATAATCATCAGACATCCGGCCAAGTAGCATGTTTTCTATGGCACAAAAATCTTTCATCTGCAGGCGCTCCAGGTTTTCAAATGGAAAATCTAACAGTAAAATAACTTGTATGAGGACATTTAGTGAATTGAAAACCCAAACCACAATGATAGCCATTTCTGTGTTTCTGATGGTGATGATGGTAGAGTGCCTCAGTGGGTAGCACTCAGCTACACATCTCTCCAGAGACATCACCACCAGTGTGAGAGGAGAGATTTGACTTGTGAGACTGATGAGCATGGTGGGAACACCACATAAAGGATATGTCAGGCTTATTCTACATACAGCCAACATGAAAAGTAACTGACTCAGTGCCATCTGTACAGTGTCTGCAAAAAGGAGGTTAAACAGAAGAATGTAACGGGATGTCTCACGAAACACAGTTTTACTCTTCAAGGTGAATAACATGGTCCCATTAATGAAGAGAAACACACAGCACGGCACTGTAGTTACAATGGAAAACAATATTGATCCCAGTATCCCCACATACTCCAGTCCAACAGTGTTGTTGGTCTGAGACAGATTTGCATTTGACATCTTTGAGAAGCATTGAAGAGACATACATTTTTAACCACTCGATGTAGTCAGACAGCAAAATCAAATGGATGCTTGTTCAGTTTGTATTCCTACAACAGTGCAGAAATATGAACTTGTTGATGTCATTGTAGCACAAAAGCACATTTACTCTTGTTCAGTTTCTTTCCTTCGATCCATCCATCCATCCCTTGGAATAGGAGAGATGCCAGGTTTGGTCACATTTATTTTGTGCAGACAGTTAGTGAGTTAGAGGCGGTGTCTGTTTCAATGGGTCTGCAGTGTGTGTATATGATCTCCATCCTCACACCCTCTCCATGTAACACCATCACATTTAGGCATGGGTAACATATGAGTAATTGGTGATGCAACTCCATCCATCCATCCATCTTCATCCGCTTATCCGGGGTCGGGTCGCGGGGGTAGCAGCTCCAGCAGGGGACCCCAAACTTCCCTTTCCCGGGCCACATTAACCAGCTCTGACTGGGGGATCCCGAGGCGTTCCCAGGCCAGGTTAGAGATATAATCCCTCCACCTAGTCCTGGGTTTTTCCCGAGGCCTCCTCCCAGCTGGACGTGCCTGGAACACCTCCCTAGGGAGGCGCCCAGGGGGCATCCTTACCAGATGCCCGAACCACCTCAACTGGCTCCTTTCGACGCAAAGGAGCAGCGGCTCTACTCCGAGCTCCTCACGGATAACTGAGCTTCTCACCCTATCTCTAAGGGAGACGCCAGCTACCCTCCTGAGGAAACCCATTTCGGCCGCTTGTACCCTGGATCTTGTTCTTTCGGTCATGACCCAGCCTTCATGACCATAGGTGAGGGTAGGAACAAAAACTGACCGGTAGATTGAGAGCTTTGCCTTCTGGCTCAGCTCCCTTTTCGTCACAACGGTGCGATAAATTGAATGTAATACCGCACCTGCTGTGCCGATTCTCCGACCAATCTCCCGCTCCATTGTCCCCTCACTCGCGAACAAGACCCCAAGGTACTTGAACTCCTTCACTTGGGGTAAGGACTCATTCCCTACCTGGAGAAGGCACTCCATCGGTTTCCTGCTGAGAACCATGGCCTCCGATTTAGAGGTGCTGATCCTCATCCCAGCCGCTTCACACTCGGCTGCGAACCGATCCAGTGAGTGCTGAAGGTCACAGGCCGATGATGCCATCAGGACCACATCATCTGCAAAAAGCAGCGATGAGATCCCCAGCCAACCGAACTGCAACCCCTCTCCACCCCGACTACGCCTCGATATCCTGTCCATAAATACTACAAACAGGATTGGTGACAAAGCGTAGCCCTGGCGGAGGCCAACTCTCACCTGAAACGAGTCCGACTTACTGCCGAGAACCCGGACACAGCTCTCGCTTGGTCGTACAGAGATTGGATGGCCCTGAGAAGGGACCCCCTCACCCCGTACTCCCGCAGCACCTCCCACAGTATCTCCCGGGGCACCCGGTCATATGCCTTCTCCAGATCCACAAAACACATGTAGACTGGTTGGGCATACTCCCAGGCTCCCTCCAGGATCCTTGCGAGAGTAAAGATCTGGTCCGTTGTTCCACGACCAGGACGGAATCCGCATTGTTCCTCTTCAACCTGAGATTCGGCTATCGACCGAACCCTCCTTTCCAGCACCTTGGAGTAGACTTTACCGGGGAGGCTGAGAAGTGTGATACCCCTGTAATTGGCACACACCCTCGCTTCCCCCTCCTGAGGTGGCGAACGGTTTTCCAGAAGTACCTTGGTGCCGACCGAAAGTCCTTCTCCATGTCTTCTCCGAACTTCTTCCACACATGCTGCTTTGCCTCTTTCACGGCAGAGGCTGCAGCCCTTCGGGCCCTTCGGTACCTTGCAACTGCCTCCGGAGTCGTCTGGGATAACATATCCCGGAAAGACTCCTTTTTCAGTCGGACGGCTTCCCTGACCACCGGTGTCCACCACGGTGTTCGTGGGTTACCGCCCCTTGAGGCACCTAAGACCCTAAGACCACAGCTCCTCACCGCAGCTTCAGCAATGGAAGCTTTGAAAATTGTCCACTCGGGTTCAATGCCCCCAGCCTCCACAGGGATGCACGAAAAGCTCCGCCAGAGGTGTGAGTTGAAAGTCTGTCGGACAGGGGCCTCCTCTACACGTTCCCAATTTACCCGCACTACCCGTTTGGGCTTACCAGGTCTGTCCAGAGTCTTCCCCCACCCCCTGACCCAACTCACCACCAGATGGTGATCGGTTGACAGCTCCGCCCCTCTCTTCACCTGAGTGTCCAAAACATATGGCCTCAGATCAGATGAAACGATTATAAAATCGATCATTGACCTTTGGCTTAGGGTGCTCTGGTACCAAGTACACTTATGAGCATCCCTATGTTCGAACATGGTGTTCGTTATAGACAATCCATGACTAGCACAGAAGTCCAACAACAAACAACCACTCTGGTTTAGATCACGCCTCTCCATGTGTCTCCATCATTACCCACGTGCGCGTTGAAGTCCCCCAGCAGAACTATGGAGTCCCCGACTGGAGCCCCATGCAGGACTCCACTCAAGGTCTCCAAGAAGGCCGAATACTCTGAACTCTTGTTTGGTGCATATGCACAAACAACAGTCAGAGTTTTCCCCCCTACAACCCGCAGGCGTAGGGAGGCGACCCTCTCGTCCACCGGGTTAAACTCCAACGTAGCGGCGCTCAGCCGGGGGCTTGTGAGTATCCCCACACCCGCCCGGTGCCTCACACCCTGGGCAACTCCGGAGAAGAAAAGAGTCCAACCCCTATCCAGGAGTATGGTTCCAGAACCAAGACTGTGCGTAGAGGTAAGCCCCACCAGATCTAACCGGTAGCGCTCCACCTCCCGCACAAGTTCCGGCTCCTTCCCCCACAGAGAGGTGACATTCCACGTCCCCAGAGCCAGCCTCTGCTGCCCGGGTCTGGTCCGTCGAGGCCCCTGACCTTCACTGCCACCCATGTGGCAGCGCACCCGACCCCAGCGGTTCCTCCCACAGGTGGTGGGCCCATGGGATGGAGGGATGTCCGCCACGTAGCTTTTTCGGGCTGTGCCCGGCCGGGCTCCGTGACAAACCCGGCCACCAGACGCTCGCTGACGAGCCCTCCATCTGGGCCTGGCTCCAGACGGGGGCCCCGGGCTTCCTCCGGGCAGGGTCACTTCATCCCTTCCTCGATTTTTCATAGGATTTTTGAATTATGCAACTCCTTTGCCATTATTTCCCAATTCCCTAGTTGGTGTCATGTTTTACACTATGGCCATGACGTCATTTATAGATTATAGTTTATATCAGAATAAGAAAAGTTTTTATTGCCACAATAAGTACATGTATGTGGTGCATACATAAACAAACAAACATTAATATCAAAGTAACAATAAATACAGAAAAACAAATATATACATAAAGTAACCGTTGCATAAGAAAAAGGCTGAATGGGTTAAGTGCAAAATTTGCAAAGAATATGAACATTTAAAAAAAAAACAGGACAAACTGAAAGCCTTTTCACTCCTGCAAAAGTCTGCACTAAGGTTCACATTTTTGTAACATTGTGTACATTTGATCCAGCTAGTTTGTGTTTCACATTGCAATGATTCGAGTGCACTAAAGAACTATACATGACATACTTACTTCTTGTCTTCATCACTTACTCTGAAATTCCACCAGGCGCAGATGCGCTGCATTCCGGCTGTGCAGTGGTTTTGTTCCGTCGTCCTGCACGCATCATACCACACTGGGAGCGCTCGGTTTTGCCTGCCCGACATGCAGATTTCGTTGTCTTTGTCATTTTTTCTAGATATTTGTGCTTGTACTGTAGCACTTCTATTTAGTCCAGTTATGAACAACACAGATTAAAGACTTGTGGCTGTGTTTCAGTTGTTTCAAGTATTGTCTTGATTGTCCGTGGTTGCTAATTTCTCCAATTTCAGATTTTTTAGGGAAAGAGCACTGATGTCGCCTGGCGAAGGCAGTATTGGAATCGCTTGTGTGTTACTTGTGAATGATAATCTCAACCCAAATGCAGGCAGACGCAGAGCCAGGAGCGGGAATGAAACAGGGTTTATTGAAAAGTACTCAAGTGGCTTGTGGCGGTTTCCGGTGGTGTTGGTTCCGGTTCGGTGTCTGGCAGGATTGGAGCGGTAGCAGGAGTCAGGTTCCAATGGCAGCTTGAGGCACAAGAAACAGGATCAGAATTGGCAAACATACATGTATACTAGCAGGTAAGGTTTTGTCTGGAGCGAGACTAACTGTGGCAGTAACGTCTATGATCTGACGCAGACTGGAGGAAGTACCAGGTATATGAAGCAGAGGTTGATTGTGGCAGATGAGAGGCAGCTGGACACCTGACTCCGGCACACCAGACTCCATTCCTGCAATTAGGACAGACAGAGAGAGAGGGGAAGAGAACAGAGTAGCTATCTAGAGGCAGCGGGCTTAACATCGTGATCTTAACCCTTGTGTTTAGTTTATTTACTTTTCTACTACGCTCGCGTTGTGCTCCCGGGACCCTCGTGTGTATCATTTCACGTCAACTGCCGCCGGCCTCGTCCTTCGGGACCCTGGTTTATTTTTTCGCTCGCTTATATATTTTCTACTACTCCCGCCTCGTCCTTCGGGTGCCGGAGACCCTGGCTTACTTTGTGAATTCATTCAGCTTCAACTGCTGCGGCCGCAGCCTTTGGGTCTCGGAGACCCCCGTTTGTTTGCTTTCATTTTCTCGCTACTACCCTCGCGACCTGGTCCTACGGGTCCCCGAGATGCTGCCTGGGTGGGGGTATGTGCGTGCGTGCCAGGGTGTGTGTGGGCGGGGTGCGTAACAGTATCTCACATCTCACACAGCACAAGTATCCCAAAGGGTTTTTTATTCAGAATAGATTCAAGGTTCATTTCACTTCATTTCACTTCATTTCACTTCATTTCAAACGCAACGTTCTCGTCGTCGTTCTCATTGTCGTTTGGTGTCAGGCCGCAGGCAATTCCAAAGTTCCCATGAGCGGACGGGACACCGAGAACGGGCGCGACTCCCCACACACGTCTGCGCAGGCTTGACACAATTATGGTAGAGTTGCCATGGTTCCGTGTGAATTCCCTTGCTACTACTTGAAACCAAAGAAGCGTTGCTCTGGTTGCTTGCAGCTCCATCCTATCTATTTATTGCGTGCAGAGGGAATTTGAATAACAACCGTTTATCCCGACCCCTCGGATTGAGCCTTGCCAATGGGGAGCTTGTCAGGCTACAAACAAATAGTAATAGTAATAATAACCACGACTACCACGACGACGATAATGATAATAGCTGCGGTGACAAATACCCCTCGAAAGGGAACCAGCTGCTCGTCCACGGTCACGTCGGGGCCCGGGTTGTAGAGGAGAGGCAGCCGCCGCTCCCACGCGTCCCACACGTCCCACACGTCTCGTATGGCCGCCAGTTTGTCCGAGGCTCGTCTTGCGGCTCTCGTCTCGCGGTCGTCGAATCGCAGCAGTCTCGAGTACGCGTGGAACCGTTTGAGCGGCATTGTGACGCCTCGTTTCGGGACCTGAACACGCCGGCGAGGAGCAGCAGCCCCAGGTAGCCGCGCAGGTCCGTGGCGTTTTCCACTCGTTGCCGCATTTCCTTAGGCCCTCGAGGTTCGTCGCGGCTAGTACGATGTCTTCTATTTGCAGTGTGACAAACAGGTCGAACGTGGAGACTACGTCGTGCAGCGATGAGTTTGCCGGCCACGGGGATGATTCGTTTCCGAGGACCATTCAATTTTGCCGTTTCTTGACAAGAACGTTTCCCTCTTCTCATCCTCTTCGTCTTCTTCTCCCATTTCTTGTCCACCCTCTTGTTCTGCGTTTACTCCTTGTTCAACTTCCTCGTCTGGGCCGTCGTCATCGTCGTTGTCGTCGCAGCAATCTTTTTCTCCGTCGTCGTGTTTGTCTCGGTCCTCTTCTGACGCACACCCGCCGGATTCGCATTCGTCGTCAGAGTCGGAGTCGCTGTGGTCGTGGTTGGCGTCTTATTCTTCTTCTTCTTCTTCTTCTTCTTCTTCTTCTTCTTCTTGAACTTGCACTATAATCATCTCAACATAGACAATCATTTCTCTTTTTTATTGCACTATTTGCACATTAACATTGTACATTTCATATTTTATATATTATTACTGTATATTTGTTTTTATTATATATGTTATATGTTTTATCCAATGGTGTGGGTGTGGCTAGGTATCAAATTACCATGTAACTCTAGTGTACATTGTTCAATAGTGTACATTGTTCAATCTGCCCCAAAAGAGACCAGTCCTAAGGACATCTTTGAGCCAATATTGAGTTATAGTCATAGCGCCACCTACTGGAAACGGGAAGTCAGCCTTGTGTGATGAAGGTCATCTGAGTTCCCTGACATTTACATAGTGTAGTGTAAACATGATATACAGCAACGTTACATATAATGTGTGTTCTCTAGCGCCCCATAGTGGACACAGATAATGGTACAAAATGTGAAATATGTATTTTCCAACGCTGTGCTCTCATGGCTGCGTCGACCGGCGACCCATTGGTACCCCCCATCGTGTGCAAAGTGCGTGGGCCTGTTCATCGCTCCTTGCAGCTTTAATTAGGGCCTGAGCATGAAACTTCAGAATTGGTCAGTATAATCTAAAGACCTTGCCAAAGCTAAGTTGCAAAGCTTTTGCGGTTATGTCTAACTGTGTGGGCGTGGCATGGCGTTGAATTTTCATGTTTCACCATTAAACAAGAAGCTGTTGTAACTTTACTTTACATTGTCCAATCTGCCTGAAACTTCACATGCTGGTTAAGAGTCCAGACCTGGAGACATTCACATTCCCATCTTCAGTCATGGTCATAGCCCCACCTGTTGGCAACAGGAAGTCACCCTTATGTGGCAAGCATCACCCGATCATCCCATCAGTACCCCCGACGTGCTGGGAGGGGCAAGGGCCCGTTTATCCCTGCTTACAACCTTGCAGCATTGTTGAGAAGCTAGGCACAGGAACTTTACTAAGGTCATTAGGAGCTGCAGCATTTATTCAGAGACAAACCTACACATTTAATACCTTAACTCTTTTGTGCTCCGATCACCGACAGCTAGAGTGACACTGAGATCAAAAAGTGACTGATGGTATGCCACAGTGGCATAAACCGATCACCTATTGGCTTATGCCTCTCACTACAGCGGTCGTCAGAGTGGTATACTGCTTGTGTTCCACCGCCACATACGGTTCCTAACAGCAGGTGGAACTGGTAAGCCACTTTCAGTGACAAATAGAAAAGTAATTTCATATATCCTTGAGGATGTACCCAACGTTAATATTAGAGCTAGCCTTAGCTAACATGGCTATAATTAACCTAGCCAATTGTTCTCATGTGCTAATATGCTGGATTTCAGGCTTTGCCCCTCTTCTTTTGCTCACTGTGTGTTGGCGTTCTGAAAATTGGGAGAAAAAAAAACTTTGCAGCTTGCTAGCTGCAAGCTAAAAAATGGCAAGTTTTAAAGAAAATTTGGATTGTGCAATAAGGCAGGCCTGCTTGGTTCCTCCGGGAAATAATTCTAAACATTTTACCAAGAATATGTTTACGGGATTTACTCTCTAACTGGAACGTTTTGAGAATGATGGGTTTGCTGTGGACAAAGTACACACAGCAATACACTAGTAAGAGCAAATTACATTTAAACACGTATCCAGCTATTTTAAATCGCTCACGCTACTGTATTGTGTGAAAAGTTAATTTCATATTTTATCTGGCCTTTTTTTTGAAGGGACCAAAACAAGTTCCTGCCACCGGCGCAGCTTCTGAAGCTTAGCGCCGCCAAAGGCAATTGTGATTGGTTTAAAGAAATGCTAAACAATCTAGAGCATTTTTTCTTCTATCCCAGAATGCATCTTTTGTGTAGCCAGACCTTACTCCACAGCGCTGTCGATATAGGACTGGCAGTGCGAGACTAGCAATATATAGATACATTTGTGAGTCATACAGCACTCTCACAAGCTGCATTGGCCCCTGAAAGTTAATTTTTGTTTTGACAGAGTAAAATCCACCATTTTTTGGGGTCTTTATTTTGATAGGAGAGATGAAGACAGGAAAGGGGGTCGAGAAGGGGGGCAACATGCAGCAAATGGCCAAGGATAAGAATTGACCCTTGGTACATGGGGTGCATGCTTAATAAGTTGAGCTACCAGCTTCTCTGAAGCTTTCAATAGCATCTCACCGTCATCAGCGGATGAGATTCTTCAGTTGTCATTGTTTTACCTAAGGATTAGTCTCGTATTCTACACTTGTACAACAACGTGGTTACAACTTTTGATATCATCATTTTCTAAATTGATATTAAATTGGGGAACAGCCCTTTACCTCTACTGGAAAATAATATCTAAGTTCTATAAGACATACATTTTTTGAAAGAGGTGTGTGTGAGGCTAAAATGAAGACAAAAATGATCGCCATCCACACAAGAATGTTAGCTCCAGTGGCAGAACCAATCTCTGTCCATATTAACCCTTGTGTTGTCTTCCCGTCGATCATGCACGCTGTAAAGCTTAAAACATAACTTATCACCCAATTCTGTGTTACACCTTCTAGCCAACTTCATTCCAACTTATTCCCACTAGTTTTACACTTATGTTTGGAATTCATGGTCAATGAACCTCATTTATGTGAAATTCTACCTAATGTTTGAGTTAAAAAAGCACTAAGTTATAAATTATTTTGACTAATTAAAATCAGAGAAACGTTCGTTTTGAAACCATTTCATTATTTTTAATGGCAGCAAATAATCACCTCTGTGGTCTGGGAAGAAAATGGATTCTATTAAATTAAATAAAACACCCAAAATTAATTTATTTAAGAATGTAGTATGGAACCATCCATGTTATTTTTGGGCAATTTGGTTGAAACCCATATTTATATATGTAGAAGTTTTGAAAAATGTCAAATTTGACCTGAGGACAACATGAGGGTTAACACGTCTGACAACACATATCGCATGACCATTCACAAACACTGGGCAAGTAAATGTAGAAAAAAAATATTAGTTTTTCAACCAAAACATAGTGTAGATGTAGCCTCAGGTGAAAAATGTTTTAGAAGGGGTCAAATAGACCCCTCAGTACTTTCCTACGGGGCACTGCACTATAAAGGGGGGCAATAAAACCCAGAATGGAAACATTTTTATTCTTGGTTCAAACTTTATTATCAGAAACTGCTGTTTTCAGCATCAACACTTCTTTGTTGTCGCTAATAATATATGAAAAGAACAGAAATCCAAATCTGTAATTTGTTCATACGCTTTCCATAAAACACAAATAACTATATGCAAGTATATACTAAACACAAATGTTGGACATATTCAAAACTGTAAAACATGTAAATATAATAACTAATTTCTGTGCAGAACTTGTTTACATGCAGCTGTAATCAGTTCATTTGATTTTTGACTTCACTTCAATTAAAAATGCTGAAGAGGCTAAATGTTTAAACATTCACTACTATTATTATATTTCCAGATTTACTTGAAACAATTCATCAGAAAGCAATGATTAAATGAACTGTTCTCCAAATTGCTGTAAATTAATAAATACACTTACTTCCTTGTCAACTCATACTGACACATTTTTAAACCCCAAAGCCCTCTCATACAGTAGTTAAAGGTACTCCAGTGTGGCCCCTGGTTTTTAATTAAAAGGAGATTTTAAAGCCTCTTGGCTTTCAAGACATTTTACAGTAACGTCTTAAAAGTGTTCTGAGCAGTGAAGTCGATTTGTGGGGGGGGGGGTTCTGGAATAAATTCAAAAGATTTATTTTTTAAAAGTAGGTGAGGAGGTGAGGAAGGATAGTAAAAATCACTTTGATGTTAATGCTGCTAGTTTTGTTGTTGTTTGTTCCCTATCTTAATAAGTAAGACGTGAATTGGAGTAATATTTTTGCATTGTTTAAAATGGTCTGTTTGATTTATCTTATTTGACTGTTGTTTTGAGTAGGACCTGATAAGCCGATAGCTTCTGCCTATCGCTTTACAAACGGGACATGTGTTATGTTGAAAATGTATTATTGTTTTATTGTTGTACTATTTCTTTTCTTTTTTGTTATTCATTATACATTTAATATATATTCTTTTAATCGTTCAAAATAAACATTTCATTTCATTCAGAAAACATATTTTTAGAAATAATAACACATTTCTTTGTATATTTCAGATAGAAAAGTAGAGTTTGTATTGAAAAACATTCTTCTCAAACTGTCACCGGCTCTTGTTGGGGGAAAACTGAGCTTTTCCACCCACAGCACAGATTTTGCATGAGGACGGGTCTAATGGTTTGATCCCTGAGTCCATAGATGAGAGCACTCAGACACCTCGGAAGGATACTCAAGAACACAAAACAAACATTGTAAATACGTAAAATGGTTAATCTCCCCGCTGTTCTAGCAATGGCTATAATAATGGTGGAGAACATGGAAGAAGTTAGAACCAGGCATAGCTGAATCAGGTGAAGCAGAAGCGTTTGAAGAACCTTTCTGGCTGATGCTTTGTCTGTTGAGGCAGACGTGGCTACAAGTGCTACACCAATATAGGAGCCGATGATTGCTAAACCCACTGACACAAAGAGAGTGCTGGCATACACTTTTTCAAAATCATTAAAGATTGGTGCAAAAAACAAGGCTTCTTTAGAGCAAAACTCATTCATATGCGGATTAAAGGGGATTATTGTGAACACGTGTACCAGCATAAAAACTCGAATGAGGATATTGATAAAACTAAGGGCCCACACCATAGCAATGGCCATGCCTGTGCTTCTCACAGTGAAGATGGTAGCATGCCTCAGAGGCAGGCATACAGCCACATATCTCTCAACTGACATCACAGCCAGGGTGAGAGGAGAGATTGACTCTGTGACAACACAGAGCAGAACAAGGAAACCACATGCATCAAAGGGAATTTTCATATCAAAACAAGCCAGTATGTAAAGCAGAAGGTTTGGTACCTGCTGAAAAGTGTCTGCAAAGAGCAAATTAAACAGCAGAATAAATCGGGATGTCTCACAAAACACTGGCTTACTCCTCAGGGTGAACAGCAAAACACAGTTAATGTAGAAAAATGAGCAGATTGAGCTTACGATGAACAAGCCCAACAACATTATTTCTTGTGCATCTTGACCTGGATCCAGACTAGCAGTGACATTGGTCTTAGCCTGCAGTAAATACACCATTATGGGATGATATCTGAAGAAAAGCTCTTTTGGCTTGCTGTAATTGTACTAGTACACTACAAAGTAAAGTTCATCATGCCAAAAAAGGACAAACTTCTCCATCACCACAAATACCTCTTCAGTGCAGAATCCCAAATGATCCATCGTTGTTGAGCAGTGAAGTCAGGAGGTTAGAGGCCATGTTCATTTTCAAAAGAGCGAAGCTGATCTGGTGCTGTTTTTTCCGCAGTGTACGGTATATATGCTTTGTCCTCAAGCCACCCCTTACAGGACATCATTACATCAGCATGGTCATTAGATTAGAAATGAATGATGTAATCTCTATAACACTGTCACATTTCTTACATTTGTTACATACTTTAATTGCCTCTCTTTTGGCTTTTTTTTTCATTAATTTAACTTAACTCAAGTAGCTTTGTTAAAAATAGTAAGTCATTTTCGTTTTATGTGGAGACAATATTTACAGACCATTTATGATATAATAACTAGATCATGCCACACAATTGTTTGACATTAAAGGAAGTACTTATAAGTCTTTAATTTTTGACAAAGATAGCAGTAAATTGTGTAGCACCAGAACTTATTAGGCAACTTAAAAACAGTCCTTTTACTCTACAGCCAATGCAGTTTGATTCATAATGGATACATTTTCTGCATTTCTACATGGTTTAATGATATTCCCAGCTACTTAAAAGCAACACATTGTGATTAGGATGGGAAAGATGGGAGGTAGTGTGCATGCTAATAAGTGTAGTGTAGATGTGTTTGGTCAGTGCTCCTCTTCACAAAATTGACAAAATTATTATTATAATGTTTTTTATTCAATTATAGGCCTAGACTACGAGTTCACTTCTTTTATTGAAACTAAGTGCATGGAAAAGTCAGTAAATAAAGAAGGCTTTACACCTCCGACAAAGCTAAATCTGCAGATTGTCAAGCCACCAAAGCTAATGCTAATGTCAAAATTTAGGTATTCACAGATTCATATTCTGTATTAACTGTATATAATATTGTGCGTATTAACCCTACTAAGTCAACGTTGTAGCCTACAACAGGAGAAACACGTTCTTTATATGTCTTATTTAATATCTCCAGATCAATACAGTGTAGAGGCTTTTTTAATCCATCATGGAATTACAGTGACTTTGTAACATCATCCATCTTCGTCCGCTTATCCGGTATCGGGTCACGGGGGTAGCAGCTCCAGCAGGGGACCCTAAACTTCCCTTTCCCGAGCCACATTAACCAGCTCCGACTGGGGGATCCCGAGGCGTTCCCAGGCCAGTTGGAGATACAATCCCTCCACCTAGTCCTGGGTCTTCCCCGAGGCCTCCTCCCAGCTGGACGTGCCTGGAACACCTCCCTAGGGAGGCGCCCAGGGGGCATCCTTACCAGATGTCCGAACCACCTCAACTGGCTCCTTTCGACGCAAAGGAGCAGCGGCTCTACTCCGAGCTCCTCACGGATAACTGAGCTTCTCACCCTATCTCTAAGGGAGATGCCAGCTACCCTCCTGAGGAAACCCATCTCGGCCGCTTGTACCCCTGGATCTCGTTCTTTCAGTCATGACCCAGCCTTCATGACCATAGGTGAGGGTAGGAACAAAAACTGACCGGTAGATTGAGAGCTTTGCCTTCTGGCTCAGCTCTCTTTTCGTCACAACGGTGCGATAAATTGAATGTAATACCGCACCCGCTGCACCGATTCTCCGACCAATCTCCCGCTCCATTGTCCCCTCACTCGCGAACAAGACCCCAAGGTACTTGAACTCCTTCACTTGGGGTAAGGACTCTTTGTAACATCAATAAATAATTATTCATTTCAGTTTAGTCTTTTCTTTTGTCTATATAGTCATATAACAGTTATATACACATATAATATTACATTTAACAATCTCATATGCTGCTTGCCTCGGACCCAGATAAGCAGTGACATTGGCCTTAGGCTGCAGCAAATACAACTTTATGGAATGTTTTACTAGCAACCTATCATACTTTCAAACCAAAATCGACACAATTCACAATCAGCCAGCCGCCTCATCTTCCGCCACCCTTCCCCCTTCCCATCCACTTATTTACTTTGTTCAGTGTAATTCCTGATACCGCTAGTGATACAGTGGTATAAACCGATCCCCTGGCATCTTATGCTGCTCGATACATCGGTCCGCTTGTGTTCCATTGGCACATACGGTTCGCTAGGCCACTGTCAGGGACAAACAGTAAATTAATTTCATATATTCTTGCAGATGTACCCAATGTTAATACTAGAGTTATACTTAGCTAACATGGCTATAGTTAGCCTAGCCTATTGTAATCTGACGTGGGGCTGGATTTGAGGCTTTGCTCCTTAGCTTTCGCTCTCTGTATGTTGGCATTCTCAAAATCCCTTTGCTATGGGAAACAACCTTCGAGCTTGCAAGCTTATAATATGTGAGGACTCTTACAACTTTGAGTAGAAGGATTGAAAAGTGACACTGATATCTTTACGATTTGTTGAGATACCTCGGTCTGTGCGAATGCTGTTGATAGTAGCTCTGGATTCGCTTTGTTTTAATTTCAGAGCAAGCCATTTTCTTGGTTTACAGCCATTAAAATAGTAATTTTGCCTCACTCTGTGCATTATGAACTCAGCTCTCCTTCTTAGCAGATCATTCAGCTCTGTTCGACTTGTGACTAGAAGAGTATGTGTAGATTTAGAAAAACAAGTCTTAAGAGATTGCTCTAACGATTTACAGCGTTCTTTCAACTCCGCTATCCTTGCCTCTCTTTTCCTCTTCAAATTGACCGCGAAGGAGGATTTAAAATCTCTAATAAATCCTTTAGTTGCCTGCCATGTATATGCAGGTTACTACCCTCGCGGCCTGGTCCTACGGGTCCCCGAGACGCTGCCTGGGTGGGGGTATTTGCGTGCGTGCCTGGGTGTGTGTGGGCGAGGTGCGTAACAGTATCTCACATCTCACACAGCACAAGTATCCCAAAAGGTTTTTTATTCAGAATAGATTCAAGGTTCATTTCACTTCATTTCACTTCATATCAAACGCAACGTTCTCGTCGTCGTTCTCATTGTCGTTTGGTGTCAGGCCGCAGGCAATTCCAAAGTTCTCAGAGCGGACGGGACACCGAGAACGGGCGCGACTCCCCACACACGTCTGCGCAGGCTTGACACAATTATGGTAGAGTTGCCATGGTTCCGTGTGAACTCCCTTGCTACTACTTGAAACCAAAGAAGCGTTGCTCTGGTTGCTTGCAGCGCTATCCTATCTATTTATTGCGTGCAGAGGGAATTTGAATAACAACCGTGTATCCCGACCCCTCGGATTGAGCCCTGCCAATGGGGAGCTTGTCAGGCTACAAACAAATAGTAATAGTAATAATAACCACGACTACCACGACGACGATAATGATAATAGCTGCGGTGACAAATACCCCTCGAAAGGGAACCAGCTGCTCGTCCACGGTCACGTCGGGGCCCGGGTTGTAGAGGAGAGGCAGCCGCCGCTCCCACGCGTCCCACACGTCTCGTATGGCCGCCAGTTTGTCCGAGGCTCGTCTTGCGGCTCTCGTCTCGCGGTCGTCGAATCGCAGCAGTCTCGAGTACGCGTGGAACCGTTTGAGCGGCATTGTGACGCGGAAAATCGCCCTGCCGTTCTCCTCGTGCCACAGGCTCTCCACGGCCTCGTTTCGGGACCTGAACACGCCGGCGAGGAGCAGCAGCCCCAGGTAGCCGCGCAGGTCCGTGGCGTTTTCCACTCGTTGCCGCATTTCCTTAGGCCCTCGAGGTTCGTCGCGGCCAGTACGATGTCTTCTATTTGCCGTGTGACAAACAGGTCGAACGTGGAGACTACGTCGTGCAGCGATGAGTTTGCCGGCCACGGGGATGATTCGTTTCCGAGGACCATTCAATTTTGCCGTTTCTTGACAAGAACGTTTCCCTCTCCTCATCCTCTTCGTCTTCACCCTCTTCGTCTTCTTCTCCTATTTCTTGTCCACCCTCTTGTTCTGCGTTTACTCCTTGTTCAACTTCCTCGTCTGGGCCGTCGTCATCATCGTTGTCGTCGCAGCAATCTTTTTCTCCGTCGTCGTGTTTGTCTCGGTCCTCTTCTGACGCACACCCGCCGGATTCGCATTCGTCGTCAGAGTCGGAGTCGCTGTGGTCGTGGTTGGCGTCTTCTTCTTCTTCTTCTTCTTCTTCTTCTTCTTCTTCTTCTTCTTCAACTTGCACTATAATCATCTCAACATAGACAATCATTTCTCTTTTTTATTGCACTATTTGCACATTAACATTGTACATTTCATATTTTATATATTATTACTGTATATTTGTTTTTATTATATATGTTAAAAGTCTGGATAATATATATTGTTTGTATACCTGGAGTGGTAACATAAATTATTTTCCCCAGGGTTTATTAACAGTTTTCAAAGTTAAAGCCCCATCCTTTAACTTTCACACAGATGCATGACATTTGTTAGGTATATGTATCACATCCAGACATACAAAAAAGCCTCTTGGAGCCATAACCTGAACCCAACAGGGCGTCAGCTATATTAAAATGAATGTGCAAATTATAGATTATTTTGACTATTTGCAGACTACTTTAACATACTCCTCCTACAGATGTAACCCAATCGATTTCAACATTGGTCAGTACAATATAAAGACCTTGCCAAAGCTAAATTGCGAAGCTTTTGTGCTTTTATCCAATGGTGCGGGTGTGGCTAGGTATCAAATTACCATGTAACTCTAGTGTACATTGTTCAATAGTGTACATTGTTCAATCTGCCCCAAAAGAGACCAGTCCTAAGGACATCTTTGAGCCAATATTGAGTTATAGTCATAGCGCCACCTACTGGAAACGGGAAGTCAGCCTTGTGTGATGAAGGTCATCTGAGTTCCCTGACATTTACATAGTGTAGTGTAAACATGATATACAGCAACGTTACATATAATGTGTGTTCTCTAGCGCCCCATAGTGGACACAGATAATGGTACAAAATGTGAAATATGTATTTTCCAACGCTGTGCTCTCAATGGAAGGAATCAAGTCTAACTCTTGCGTGCAGTGTCTGACTGTCATGGAAATGCATGGCTGCGTCGACCAGCGACCCATTGGTACCCCCATCGTGTGCAAAGTGCGTGGGCCTGTTCATCGCTCCTTGCAGCTTTAATTAGGGCCTGAGCATGAAACTTCAGAATTGGTCAGTATAATCTAAAGACCTTGCCAAAGCTAAGTTGCAAAGCTTTTGCGGTTATGTCGAACTGTGTGGGCGTGGCATGGCGTTGAATTTTCATGTTTCACCATTAAAAAAGAAGCTGTTGTAACTTTACTTTACATTGTCCAATCTGCCTGAAACTTCACATGCTGGTTAAGAGTCCAGACCTGGAGACATTCACATTCCCATCTTCAGTCATGGTCATAGCCCCACCTGTTGGCAACAGGAAGTCACCCTTATGTGGCAAGCATCACCCGATCATCCCATCAGTACCCCCGACGTGCTGGGAGGGGCAAGGGCCCGTTTATCCCTGCTTACAACCTTGCAGCATTGTTGAGAAGCTAGGCACAGGAACTTTACTAAGGTCATTAGGAGCTGCAGCATTTATTCAGAGACAAACCTACACATTTAATACCTTAACTCTTTTGTGCTCCGATCACCGACAGCTAGAGTGACACTGAGATCAAAAAGTGACTGATGGTATGCCACAGTGGCATAAACCGATCACCTATTGGCTTATGCCTCTCACTACAGCGGTCGTCAGAGTGGTATACTGCTTGTGTTCCACCGCCACATACGGTTCCTAACAGCAGGTGGAACTGGTAAGCCACTTTCAGTGACAAATAGAAAAGTAATTTCATATATCCTTGAGGATGTACCCAACGTTAATATTAGAGCTAGCCTTAGCTAACATGGCTATAATTAACCTAGCCAATTGTTCTCATGTGCTAATATGCTGGATTTCAGGCTTTGCCCCTCTTCTTTCGCTCTCTGTGTGTTGGCGTTCTGAAAATTGGGAGAAAAAAAACTGGCAGTGCGAGACTAGCAATATATAGATACATTTGTGAGTCATACAGCACTCTCACAAGCTGCATTGGCCCCTGAAAGTTAATTTTTGTTTTGACAGAGTAAAATCCACCATTTTTTGGGGTCTTTATTTTGATAGGAGAGATGAAGACAGGAAAGGGGGTCGAGAAGGGGGGCAACATGCAGCAAATGGCCAAGGATAAGAATTGACCCTTGGTACATGGGGTGCATGCTTAATAAGTTGAGCTACCAGCTTCTCTGAAGCTTTCAATAGCATCTCACCGTCATCAGCGGATGAGATTCTTCAGTTGTCATTGTTTTACCTAAGGATTAGTCTCGTATTCTACACTTGTAAAACAACGTGGTTACAACTTTTGATATCATCATTTTCTAAATTGATATTAAATTGGGGAACAGCCCTTTACCTCTACTGGAAAATAATATCTAAGTTCTATAAGACATACATTTTTGAAAGAGGTGTGTGTGAGGCTAAAATGAAGACAAAAATGATCGCCATCCACACAAGAATGTTAGCTCCAGTGGCAGAACCAATCTCTGTCCATATTAACCCTTGTGTTGTCTTCCCGTCGATCATGCACGCTGTAAAGCTTAAAACATAACTTATCACCCAATTCTGTGTTACACCTTCTAGCCAACTTCATTCCAACTTATTCCCACTAGTTTTACACTTATGTTTGGAATTCATGGTCAATGAACCTCATTTATGTGAAATTCTACCTAATGTTTGAGTTAAAAAAGCACTAAGTTATAAATTATTTTGACTAATTAAAATCAGAGAAACGTTCGTTTTGAAACCATTTCATTATTTTTATTAAATTAAATAAAACACCCAAAATTAATTTATTTAAGAATGTAGTATGGAACCATCCATGTTATTTTTGGGCAATTTGGTTGAAACCCATATTTATATATGTAGGAGTTTTGAAAAATGTCAAATTTGACCTGAGGACAACATGAGGGTTAACACGTCTGACAACACATATCGCATGACCATTCACAAACACTGGGCAAGTAAATGTAGAAAAAAAATATTAGTTTTTCAACCAAAACATAGTGTAGATGTAGCCTCAGGTGAAAAATGTTTTAGAAGGGGTCAAATAGACCCCTCAGTACTTTCCTACGGGGCACTGCACTATAAAAGGGGGGCAATAAAACCCAGAATGGAAACATTTTTATTCTTGGTTCAAACTTTATTATCAGAAACTGCTGTTTTCAGCATCAACACTTCTTTGTTGTCGCTAATAATATATGAAAAGAACAGAAATCCAAATCTGTAATTTGTTCATACGCTTTCCATAAAACACAAATAACTATATGCAAGTATATACTAAACACAAATGTTGGACATATTCAAAACTGTAAAACATGTAAATATAATAACTAATTTCTGAGCAGAACTTGTTTACATGCAGCTGTAATCAGTTCATTTGATTTTTGACTTCACTTAATTAAAAATTAAAAATGCTGAAGAGGCTAAATGTTTAAACATTCACTACTATTATTATATTTCCAGATTTACTTGAAACAATTCATCAGAAAGCAATGATTAAATGAACTGTTCTCCAAATTGCTGTAAATTAATAAATACACTTACTTCCTTGTCAACTCATACTGACACATTTTTAAATCCCAAAGCCCTCTCATACAGTAGTTAAAGGTACTCCAGTGTGGCCCCTGGTTTTTAATTAAAAGGAGATTTTAAAGCCTCTTGGCTTTCAAGACATTTTACAGTAACGTCTTAAAAGTGTTCTGAGCAGTGAAGTCGATTTGTGGGGGGGGTTTCTGGAATAAATTCAAAAGATTTATTTTTTAAAAGTAGGTGAGGAGGTGAGGAAGGATAGTAAAAATCACTTTGATGTTAATGCTGCTAGTTTTGTTGTTGTTTGTTCCCTATCTTAATAAGTAAGACGTGAATTGGAGTAATATTTTTGCATTGTTTAAAATGGTCTGTTTGATTTATCTTATTTGACTGTTGTTTTGAGTAGGACCTGATAAGCCGATAGCTTCTGCCTATCGCTTTACAAACGGGACATGTGTTATGTTGAAAATGTATTTATTGTTTTATTGTTGTACTATTTCTTTTCTTTTTTGTTATTCATTCATACATTTAATATATATTCTTTTAATCGTTCAAAATAAACATTTCATTTCATTCAGAAAACATATTTTTAGAGATAATAACACATTTCTTTGTATATTTCAGATAGAAAAGTAGAGTTTGTATTGAAAAACATTCTTCTCAAACTGTCACCGGCTCTTGTTGGGGAAAACTGAGCTTTTCCACCCACAGCACAGATTTTGCATGAGGACGGGTCTAATGGTTTGATCCCTGAGTCCATAGATGAGAGCACTCAGACACCTCGGAAGGATACTCAAGAACACAAAACAAACATTGTAAATACGTAAAATGGTTAATCTCCCCGCTGTTCTAGCAATGGCTATAATAATGGTGGAGAACATGGAAGAAGTTAGAACCAGGCATAGCTGAATCAGGTGAAGCAGAAGCGTTTGAAGAACCTTTCTGGCTGATGCTTTGTCTGTTGAGGCAGACGTGGCTACAAGTGCTACACCAATATAGGAGCCGATGATTGCTAAACCCACTGACACAAAGAGAGTGCTGGCATACACTTTTTCAAAATCATTAAAGATTGGTGCAAAAAACAAGGCTTCTTTAGAGCAAAACTCATTCATATGCAGATTAAAGGGGATTATTGTGAACACGTGTACCAGCATAAAAACTCGAATGAGGATATTGATAAAACTAAGGGCCCACACCATAGCAATGGCCATGCCTGTGCTTCTCACAGTGAAGATGGTAGCATGCTTCAGAGGCAGGCATACAGCCACATATCTCTCAACTGACATCACAGCCAGGGTGAAAGGAGAGATTGACTCTGTGACAACACAGAGCAGAACAAGGAAACCACATGCATCAAAGGGAATTTTCATTTCAAAACAAGCTAGTATGTAAAGCAGAAGGTTTGGTACCTGCTGAAAAGTGTCTGCAAAGAGCAAATTAAACAGCAGAATAAATCGGGATGTCTCACAAAACACTGGCTTACTCCTCAGGGTGAACAGCAAAACACAGTTAATGTAGAAAAATGAGCAGATTGAGCTTACGATGAACAAGCCCAACAACATTATTTCTTGTGCATCTTGACCTGGATCCAGACTAGCAGTGACATTGGTCTTAGCCTGCAGTAAATACACCATTATGGGATGATATCTGAAGAAAAGCTCTTTTGGCTTGCTGTAATTGTACTAGTACACTACAAAGTAAAGTTCATCATGCCAAAAAAGGACAAACTTCTCCATCACCACAAATACCTCTTCAGTGCAGAATCCCAAATGATCCATCGTTGTTGAGCAGTGAAGTCAGGAGGTTAGAGGCCATGTTCATTTTCAAAAGAGCGAAGCTGATCTGGTGCTGTTTTTTCCGCAGTGTACGGTATATATGCTTTGTCCTCAAGCCACCCCTTACAGGACATCATTACATCAGCATGGTCATTAGATTAGAAATGAATGATGTAATCTCTATAACACTGTCACATTTCTTACATTTGTTACATACTTTAATTGCCTCTCTTTTGGCTTTTTTTTTAATTAATTTAACTTAACTCAAGTAGCTTTGTTAAAAATAGTAAGTCATTTTCGTTTTATGTGGAGACAATATTTACAGACCATTTATGATATAATAACTAGATCATGCCACACAATTGTTTGACATTAAAGGAAGTACTTATAAGTCTTTAATTTTTGACAAAGATAGCAGTAAATTGTGTAGCACCAGAACTTACTAGGCAACTTAAAAACAGTCCTTTTACTCTACAGCCAATGCAGTTTGATTCATAATGGATACATTTTCTGCATTTCTACATGGTTTAATGATATTCCCAGCTACTTAAAAGCAACACATTGTGATTAGGATGGGAAAGATGGGAGGTAGTGTGCATGCTAATAAGTGTAGATGTGTTTGGTCAGTGCTCCTCTTCACAAAATTGACAAAATGATTATTATAATGTGTTTTATTCAATTATAGGCCTAGACTACGAGTTCACTTCTTTTATTGAAACTAAGTGCATGGAAAAGTCAGTAAATAAAGAAGGCTTTACACCTCCGACAAAGCTAAATCTGCAGATTGTCAAGCCACCAAAGCTAATGCTAATGTCAAAATTTAGTTATTCACAGATTCATATTCTGTATTAACTGTATATAATATTGTACGTATTAACCCTACTAAGTCAACGTTGTAGCCTACAACAGGAGAAACACGTTCTTTATATGTCTTATTTAATATCTCCAGATCAATACAGTGTAGAGGCTTTTTTAATCCATCATGGAATTACAGTGACTTTGTAACATCATCCATCTTCGTCCGCTTATCCGGTATCGGGTCACGGGGACCCTAAACTTCCCTTTCCCGAGCCACATTAACCAGCTCCGACTGGGGGATCCCGAGGCGTTCCCAGGCCAGTTGGAGATACAATCCCTCCACCTAGTCCTGGGTCTTCCCGAGGCCTCCTCCCAGCTGGACGTGCCTGGAACACCTCCCTAGGGAGGCGCCCAGGGGGCATCCTTACCAGATGTCCGAACCACCTCAACTGGCTCCTTTCGACGCGAAGGAGCAGCGGCTCTACTCCGAGCTCCTCACGGATAACTGAGCTTCTCACCCTATCTCTAAGGGAGATGCCAGCTACCCTCCTGAGGAAACCCATCTCGGCCGCTTGTACCCCTGGATCTCGTTCTTTCAGTCATGACCCAGCCTTCATGACCATAGGTGAGGGTAGGAACAAAAACTGACCGGTAGATTGAGAGCTTTGCCTTCTGGCTCAGCTCTCTTTTCGTCACAACGGTGCGATAAATTGAATGTAATACCGCACCCGCTGCACTGATTCTCCGACCAATCTCCCGCTCCATTGTCCCCTCACTCGCGAACAAGACCCCAAGGTACTTGAACTCCTTCACTTGGGGTAAGGACTCTTTGTAACTTTGTCAACATCAATAAATAATTATTATTCATTTCAGTTTAGTCTTTTGTTTTGTCTATATAGACAAACAGTTATATATACACATATAATATTATATATAACAATCTCATATGCTGCTTGCCTCGGACCCAGATAAGCAGTGACATTGGCCTTAGGCTGCAGCAAATACAACTTTATGGAATGTTTTACTAGCAACCTATCATACTTTCAAACCAAAATCGACACAATTCACAATCAGCCAGCCGCCTCATCTTCCGCCACCCTTCCCCCTTCCCATCCACTTATTTACTTTGTTCAGTGTAATTCCTGATACCGCTAGTGATACAGTGGTATAAACCGATCCCCTGGCATCTTATGCTGCTCGCTACATCGGTCCGCTTGTGTTCCATTGGCACATACGGTTCGCTAGGCCACTGTCAGGGACAAACAGTAAATTAATTTCATATATTCTTGCAGATGTACCCAATGTTAATACTAGAGTTATACTTAGCTAACATGGCTATAGTTAGCCTAGCCTATTGTAATCTGACGTGGGGCTGGATTTGAGGCTTTGCTCCTTAGCTTTCGCTCTCTGTATGTTGGCATTCTCAAAATCCCTTTGCTATGGGAAACAACCTTCGAGCTTGCAAGCTTATAATATGTGAGGACTCTTACAACTTTGAGTAGAAGGATTGAAAAGTGACACTGATATCTTTACGATTTGTTGAGATACCTCGGTCTGTGCGAATGCTGTTGATAGTAGCTCTGGATTCGCTTTGTTTTAATTTCAGAGCAAGCCATTTTCTTGGTTTACAGCCGTTAAAATAGTAATTTTGCCTCACTCTGTGCATTATGAACTCAGCTCTCCTTTTTAGCAGATCATTCAGCTCTGTTCGACTTGTGACTAGAAGAGTATGTGTAGATTTAGAAAAACAAGTCTTAAGAGATTGCTCTAATGATTTACAGCGTTCTTCCAACTCCGCTATCCTTGCCTCTCTTTTCCTCTTCAAATTGACCGCGAAGGAGGATTTAAAATCTCTAATAAATCCTTTAGTTTCCTGCCATGTATATGCAGGTTCAGAGACTGAGTCGGTATTAATTGATATAAATTCAGCCAGTTTGGTTCTAAATTCTGTATCAAAAGCTGTGTTCTGGAGAAGGGAATTATTAAATTGCCATCTCCTAGATATTTCTCCTAACATATCACAGCGGAATATGGTTATCAGCGCATTTTGATCAGACAGAATTGCTGGCTCTATTGCTATCATGTGGAACATTGTCTTAAGCTCACTGGAGCACAACATATAATCAATGCGGGAGTGCGTGAGGTGGCGTGTGGAAAAGAAGGTGTAATCCTTGCTAATAGGGTTGTGCATCCTCCATATATCTGTAAGATGGTGGGATTCCACCACTGCTTTAACCCTTGTATTGTCCTTCGGGTCACAGGGACCCGTTCAGTTTATTTGACTGTTTGTGTTGGCCTGGCATTGCGCTTTGGGTCCCGGGGACCCTGGCCAGTATTCAATGGTATTTCTCCACTACCGCGGCTCTGGCCTTCGGGTCTCTGTGACCCATACGTTATTCAATGGTATTACTCTACTACCGTGGCTCTGGCCTTCGGGTCACAGTGACCCATTCAATGGTATTTCTCTACTACTTGCCTTCGGGTCACAGTGACCCGTACGTTATTCCATGGTATTTCTCCACTACCGCAGCCCAGGCCTTCGGGTCACTGTGACCCGTATGTTATTCCATGGTATTACTCTACTACCGCAGCTCTGGCCTTCGGGTCTCTGTGACCCATTCATGTTAGGGGCTTGTTCTGACCCAGAACGCAGAGATTTCACACACAATGAACACAGTTTGTAAAGCTTTTAATGAACAAAAGAGTACTCAGAGACACAGTGTGGGTTTTGTCTGAGCGGGGAATCTCCTGACTGGTCCGAGTACTGAGGCGAGCCGAGGAGGAAGGATCCAGGTTGTACGAGACTCGAGGCGGACAGGCAGGTAAGAGTTCACAGTAGTTTCCACTGGTGGAGGATAAGGCTGGATGGTGAGGCTGGAAGCTTGTAGGCACAGCGTAGGAGGCAGCAGGTCTGAGCGGACACTGGACAGAAACACAGGGAAAGTATGAGCTCAGGAGAACAACGACAAAAGCTAGGGTGCACAAGACAACACGGACACAACTTTGAATACACGGAAAACTCAGAGCCAAGTTACCACATGGGTGTAGATAACGAACTGGCGCCGAAGAGGTGATCAGCCCGGGTTTAAGTATTGCTGGAATGAATCTTGGAGATGAGCTGCAGCTGTGAGGAATGGCTGTGCAGTGTTGATTTGGCCATGCCCCTTGACCTCTGAACACACCTCCAGCACTCCAGGTGGAAAAGCACAGATACACACAGAGACACACAGACAAACAGAACAAAAACACCCAAAACAGGGCGAAGAGAGAGCTGCCCATAATAATTCAATGGTATTTCTCTACTACCGCGGCCCAGGCCTTCGGGTCTCTGTGACCCATTCAATGGTATTTCTGTACTACCGCGGCCCAGGCCTTTGGGTCTCTGTGACCCATTCAATGGTATTACTCTACTACCGCAGCTCTGGCCTTCGGGTCTCTGTGACCCGTATGTTATGCCATGGTATTTCTCTACTACCGCAGCCCAGGCCTTCAGGTCTCTGTGACCCATTCAATGGTATTTCTCTACTACTGGTCTTCGGGTCACAGTGACCCGTACGTTATTCCATGGTATTTCTCTACTACCGCGGCCCAGGCCTTCGGGTCTCTGTGACCCGTATGTTATTCCATGGTATTACTCTACTACCGCAGCTCTGGCCTTCGGGTCTCTGTGACCCATTCAATAGTATTACTCTACTACCGCAGCTCTGGCCTTCGGGTCTCTGTGACCCATACGTTATTCCATGGTATTACTCTACTACCGCAGCTCTGGCCTTCGGGTCTCTGTGACGTGTGTCGTGGGTGGCCTGCGACGCCGCGTCCAGCTACGCGTGGAATGGGCAAGTCTGCGAGCGGCGCGCCTGAGAGGAATCTGGGCGCGGGTGGTGCTCGACGACAACTTTTTCACCTCCTACGAGAGGCGCCTCACAGCGGTGGGCACGATGTGCAAACACAAGCTTGAGCTGCCGCGCGCCTTGCTACGACGGTTGACGTGACATGATACACGAAAGGGCCATGATACACGATGGACAACACAAGGGTTAAAGCTTGGCTCCGAAACTTACATACCGTGTCCTCAGGATTTATTGTTGTTGTTTTTTTCTTTTTTCAGTCCGATTAAATGTCCACAAAAACATAGACTGTAGACTGAGTAGCCAGCGTTAATGATTTCTTACAGTCTGGTGAAATGTCCCTTCAAAGGTTGGTTCCAAAACCTACACACAGCGTCCTCCAGTCAAACTCGGTACAGTAGTCCAAATACCGTTAGTCCACCGGTGCTGACACCAAACTCAAAATCCCACCGTCACCCTCCCGTTCCTCTCTCGGTAACAGACTGCGGGGTGACCTGTGCATGTGGCACGTCCTCCACTTCTAATTCCAGCCAGCCTGCAGTGAAGGCGAACTCTCTCCCTCTGTGGATCGCTCAGGCAGGCGGCTAAACAATTCCGAATTGCATTCAGCATGTAGCTCGCGTTGAATCCCTTCAGGCACCCGAAGCCGCTGGATCGTGAATGTGATGCAGTCAGATTGCTCCGGCTCACATACCATAATTTCCTGCATCTCAGGTTCTGCCCTGATGTGTTGCTGCGAGACATTCATTTACGCCAACACTCCCTTCACTGCGTTGTAGATCACTGATTCAAGCACACTTAGCTGCTTCTCCAAGACCCGAGCGATTAAGTCCTCCATGTTAGAGAACACGTTCACATCAGTTGCTCCATTAGCTAACGTTCCATTAGCTGCCGCCATGCTAACAAATTTCTCTGCACAAGTAGATAGTTTAGGCGACAGCAAGACCTGCTTTTTTGTGCCTGCAGGCGTTTCACTGAGTCACCGTGATAACAGACAAAACGCTTTCGTGTTGAAGAAAAAGTAACAGATCTTATTATTATTTAATGAAATACGGAGGTGAGTGCGGGAGCCTTAGTCTCTTGGAACCATAGCGGTGGCTGGTCACGTGATCCCCCCTGTAAGCGATGTGAATGTGAAAAAAAATGATCTCCATCCACACAATAGTTTTAGCTCCAGTAGCAGAACTCATCTCCATCCATATTAACACGTCTGACAATGCGTATCACATGACCATTTTCATACACTGGCATGTGCGTGCCAGTGTAAACAGGAAGCAGATTGTCTGATGTTACTCTGCGGTTAAAAATCATAGCTTTATGAGTTGAAAATACAGAACATACTTTGGAGAAAGAACAACAACTGTGAAAAGTAGGACCAGGGAATTACAAGGTGGAACTGTTATTGAAAGGTATGAAGGCATACCTAACCGATGAATGATAAAAGATTAACTGAAGTGTGTCATAATTTCTAAAGGAATCCGTTTGTGTCCATCCACACTACAAAGCAACCCTGGAGTTTTCAAACCAAAACGGGGGGAGCAGTGTTTCCAAATGTCTCCGTTTTAGAGGCTTCGAAACACGGGAGTACTGTGGACAGGAAGGCGTAAATGTAGAGAAATATATATATAAACTTTTGATTGATTTGAAAATTTGATTTTCAACCAAAATATAGCATAGATGTAGCCTGAGGTGAGGAATGTTTTCGAATGGGGTCACTGCACTATTAAAGGGGGGCAATAAAACCCACAATGGAACCGTTTTGCAAACTTTATTATCAGAAACTGCTGTTTAAACACTTTGTTGTCGCTAATAATATATGAAGAGAACAAATCTGTTATTTGTTCATATGCTTTCATTTTCATTGATTTAATTTAATTTATTATATTTATCTCGAACAATCAACAATGTTGCAAAACAAAACAAAAAAATTAAAAACACAAAATAAAACAAACAATCAGAATTTAACAAAAAAAAAACAAAAATATATATATATAAAAGGAATAGTTCGAGACGGAGCAAGCGGAAGCAAATAGCTTATTTGGTCCTGCCTATATTTCACAAAATCATATTATTACAAAGTACATAGATATGCAAATACAGCATACAATTGTTCATGTCTTACAATAACTTACAACAATACAACAATATACAACAATACTTTTACATTACAATTCCATTCCTGTGTTTCGGTCTATTATTTTCTGTATTGGTCAAGTAATGATTTCTTTAATCTATTTTTGAACTGAATGATATTATGGCTGTTTGATGTCATTGTTCAGTCCATTCCATACGGTCACCCCACAACCTGAAGCACACATGCTTTTAACAGCAGTTCGCACAAGAGGTTGTTTGAACATACAATGTCCTCTTAGATGATATCCCCCATCTCTTTCATTAAAAATTGCACGTATGTTACTAGGTAAATTATTTTCTTTAACTATAAACATAAATTGTGCAGTTTTCAATGTAACAATGTCCATAAATTTCAGCAAATGTGAATTAAAAAAACAGAAGATTAGTGTGCTCATAATACCCGGTGTGATTTGTTATCCTGATTGCTCTTTTTTGCAATGTGCAAATATTTTGTACGTTGCTTTTGTAGGTATTTCCCCGTACTTCCACACAATATAACATATATGTTAAGTAAGTGTGCAGTACAGAGTATGCAATGTATTTTGGTTCAATATGTATCTAGTTTTGCTCAATATACCAATACTCCTGGCCATCTTCATGCACAGATATTTAATGTGGGGCTTCCAGCACAGTTTGTGGTTAAGTTCAACACCCAGAAATTTACTTTCATAGACTCTTTCAATTGTTTCGTTATCAATTACTATTTTAACATCTGTATTTATAGTACGATTTCCAAATATCATGAGTTTAGTTTTGTTCAAGTTTAAAGATAACTTATTTAAATCAAATCAAAGTTTTAATTTATTCATTTTAAAAACTGTTCTGAGCAGTGAAGCCTCATTCAATGTCTTAAGTATGACGACCCTCAGATAGGACAAGTGCAATGGATGCCGATTTCAGAAATGAATCGACTCAAAATCTGAAAATATTTGATTGATTGACATATTTTTACCAAATGAGGAAAAAGAGCCATTCAGATAGTAAACACTGTTGGATATCACGAGCACACCAATATACTGTATTTAAAATGACACACCTTAAAGTTTAAAGATCTGGTCAAATTTAAGACTGCACAAATAATCCATGAAGCAAAACATAAACAGCTGCCTGGAAACATAGAACTGTTCACATATAGAGAGAGAGGCTATGTCTTAAGAGGGGATTTAAATTTAAAACAGCAGTATGGTCGGACAACGCTCAAAAGTATGTGCATTTTGATTCGTGGGGAGGTTTGTGGAATAGTCTGAACTAAACGATCAATCAAAGTGTAAATATGTTGCAATTTAAAAAAGGTACTAAAGACTTATTTTTGAAAAGTAGAGCGGTGAGGAAGGATAGTGAAAGTCACGCAGATGTTAATGCTGCTTGTTTTTTTTTGTTCCTCATTTTTGCATTGTTTAAAATGGTCTGTTTGATTTATCTTATTTGACTGTTGTTTTGAGTAGGACCTGATAAGCCGATAGCTTCTGCCTATCGCTTTACAAACGGGACATGTGTTATGTTGAAAATTAGTTTTTGTCATACATTTTCTTTTTTGTTATTCATTTATACATTTAATATATATTCTTTTAATCGTTCAAAATAAACATTTCATTTCATTCAGAAAACATATTTTTAGAAATAATAACACATTTCTTTGTATATTTCAGATAGAAAAGTAGAGTTTGTATTGAAAAACATTCTTCTCAAATTGTCACCGGCTCTTGTTGGGGAAAACTGAGCTTTTCCACCCACAGCACAGATTTTGCATGAGGACGGGTCTAATGGTTTGATCCCTGAGTCCATAGATGAGAGCACTCAGACACCTCGGAAGGATACTCAAGAACACAAAACAAACATTGTAAATACGTAAAATGGTTAATCTCCCCGCTGTTCTAGCAATGGCTATAATAATGGTGGAGAACATGGAAGAAGTTAGAACCAGGCATAGCTGAATCAGGTGAAGCAGAAGCGTTTGAAGAACCTTTCTGGCTGATGCTTTGTCTGTTGAGGCAGACGTGGCTACAAGTGCTACACCAATATAGGAGCCGATGATTGCTAAACCCACTGACACAAAGAGAGTGCTGGCATACACTTTTTCAAAATCATTAAAGATTGGTGCAAAAAACAAGGCTTCTTTAGAGCAAAACTCATTCATATGCAGATTAAAGGGGATTATTGTGAACACGTGTACCAGCATAAAAACTCGAATGAGGATATTGATAAAACTAAGGGCCCACACCATAGCAATGGCCATGCCTGTGCTTCTCACAGTGAAGATGGTAGCATGCCTCAGAGGCAGGCATACAGCCACATATCTCTCAACTGACATCACAGCCAGGGTGAGAGGAGAGATTGACTCTGCAACAATACTGATCAGAACAAGGAAACCACATGCATAATATGGAATTTTCAAATTAATCCAAGCCAGTATGTAAAGCAGAAGGTTTGGTACCTGCTGAAAAGTGTCTGCAAAGAGCAAATTAAACAGCAGAATAAATCGGGATGTCTCATAAAACACTGGCTTACTCCTCAGGGTGAACAGCAAAACACAGTTAATGTAGAAAAATGAGCAGATTGAGCTTACGATGAACAAGCCCAACAACGTTACCTCGTATATGTCTTGACCTGGATCCAGATTTTCAGTGACATTGGTCTTAGGCTGCAGCAAATACACCATTATGAGATGATATCTGAAGAAAAGCTCTTTTGGCTTGCTGTAATTGTACTAGTACACTACAAAGTAAAGGTCATCATACCAAAAAAGGACAAACTTCTCCATCACCACAAATACCTCTTCAGTGCAGAATCCCAAATTATCCATCGTTGTTGAGCAGTGAAGTCAGGAGGTTAGAGGCCATGTTCATTTTCAAAAGAGCGAAGCTGATCTGGTGCTGTTTTTTCCACAGTGTACGGTATATATGCTTTGTCCTCAAGCCACCCCTTACAGGACATCATTACATCAGCATGGTCATTAGATTAGAAATGAATGATGTAATCTCTATAACACTGTCACATTTCCACTGCTTTCAATACTTTAATTTATGTGGAGACAACATTTACAGACCATTCATGATATAATAACTAGATCATGCCACACAATTGTTTGACATTAAAGGAAGTACTTATAAGTCTTTAATTTTTGACAAAGATAGCAGTAAATTGTGTAGCACCAGAACTTATTAGGCAACTTAAAAACAGTCCTTTTACTCTACAGCCAATGCAGTTTGATTCATAATGGATACATTTTCTGCATTTCTACATGGTTTAATGATATTCCCAGCTACTTAAAAGCAACACATTGTGATTAGGATGGCAAAGATGGGAGGTAGTGTGCATGCTAATAAGTGTAGATGTGTTTGGTCAGTGCTGCTCTTCACAAATGTGACAAAATTATTATTATACTGTTTTATTCAATTATAGACTTAGACTGCGAATTCACTTCTTTTATTGAAACTAAGTGCATGGAAAAGTCTGTAAATTCAGAAGGCCTCAGACAAAGCTAAATCTGCAGATTGTCAAGCCACCAAAGGTAATGCTAATGTTAGCAAAAGCTCACGTAACAATTCTCTCACCGTGTCGGAGAAACCAGACAAAACTTATGCTATGTGCAACGAATTATGCAAGATGTTTGAGTATTTCTGCGCAGCATTCAGAAACACTTTGACATTATTGAAACCAACTTTTAGTTGCTCATGGCCTCACAAGCTGACTTATGTGAGGCCATGAGCAACTGAAAGCTCCTGGCACCTATTTGAACTTGCTTTTCACAGCCTAGCCAACTAACCCAGGCTTCTAACTAGCGTTTTTGTGATCTTTCATTTTGCTCTGTAAAGCAACTTTGAGTACGTAGGAATGTGCTATATAAATTTGATGTTGTTGTGGTTGTGGATGTTTCTGTTGGCTGTTTGTGTATTTCTGTTTCCTGTTTTGAATATCGATTTGGTATCATTCTGAGGATTGTTTATGTTTCTGTTTATCCTGTTTTGATTGTGTATTATTCTGAGTAGTGCATGTTTCTGTTTCCTGTTTTATTGTGGTCATCTAGTTTTCTGTCTTGTCTTGTCTAGTTTTACTTCCTGTGTTTTCCCGCCTGTCTGATTGTTCTGCCCTGCAGTTTAATTCATAATGGATCAATTTACTGCATTTCTACACGCTTTAATGATATTCCCAGCTACTTAAAAGAAACACATTGTGATTAGGATGGCAAAGATGGGAGCTAGTGTGCATGCTAATAAGTGTAGATGTGTTTGGTCGGTGCTACTGTTCACAAATATGACAACAGTATAATTATACTGTGTTTTATTCAATTATAGGCCTAGACTGGGAGTTCACTTCTTTTATTGAAACTAAGTGCATGGAAAAGTCTGTAAATACAGAAGGCCTCAGACAAAGCTAAATCTAACTAATGTTAGCTAAAGCTCACGTAACAATTCTCTCACCTTGTCGGTGTCAGGGTTGTAGGCTAGGACCCAAATGCAGAGATGCGAGGAGAGGCAGCAGTAGAAATAATAATAATTTAATCTGAACACAAAGAAACTTACAAACGTGTAAGCAAGAGACAAATCCAAAAGAAACAGGAACTCAGAAGGAAACGGGTAAAAATCCAGGAGAACAAAAACACAGAGAAATCCAGGAACACGGAAATACAGCTTACACACAGGAATAGAACCACAAGGACCGACGACAAAAAAAGAAAAAAGACAAATGACAATCCACCAACAACAGACACAGAAAACACAAGGACTTAATACACAAGTACACAAGGGATAACAAGGGACAGGTGACACTAGGGCTGGGGAACACATCAGACAATCACAAGGGCTGGAAAACCAAAAGACAGGAAGTAAAACGAGACAACACATAAAGGAATAGAGAGACTTCAAAATAAAACAGGAAATGGGAAAACCAACAGAAAACATGAAACCAATTAAACAAAGAAACTTGACACAGGTCGGCGAAGGCAGAGCCCCTCTGGAGGCCGAGCAGGTCGGCGAAGACTCTCTGGATGCCAGCGGTGAGGGCGAGACCCCTCTGAAGGCCGGCACCGGAGGCAAAACCCCTCTGGAGGCCGGCGACGAAGGTGAAACCCCTTTGGCGGCCGAGCAGGACATCGAAGACTCTCTGAAGGTCGGTGGCGAAGACAAAAACCCTCTGGTGGCCGAGCAGGACAGCGAAGGCGGAGATCCGCTGGAGGCCGAGCAGGACAGCGAAGGTGGAATCCCTCTGAAGGCCGGCGGCAAAGGCGAAACCCCTCTGGAGGCTGGCGGCGAAGGCGGAATCCCTTGGGAGACCTGGCAGGCCAGCGAAGGCTGAACTCCTCTGAGAGCCGTGCAGGCTGGAGCCAGGTGACGGGTCAGCTGGGCTGAAGACAGGCGACGGGTCAGCTGGGCTGGAGCCAGGCGACGGGTCAGCAGGGCTGAAGACAGGCGACGGGTCAGCTGGGCTGAAGTCCGCCAACAAGGCAACAGGATCAGGAGTCGGCCAGTCCGCTGACAGGGTAACTGGAACAGTCACAGGAAACAAAGCAACAGGATCAGGAGTTGGCCGGACCACCGACAAAACACGGGGGGTAGAAGTCGGCTGGACCACCGACAAAACACGGGGGTAGAAGTCGGCTGGACCACCGACAAAACACGGGGGGCAGGAGTTGGCCGGACCACCAACAAAACACTGGGGTCTGGAGTCTCTGGGAAGCCAGGCACCGGCATAGTCTCTGGGGTACCGGAGACTGGCATAGTCTCTGGGGCGCCGGAGACCGGCAAAGCCTCTGGGGCACCAGAGACCGGCAAAGTCATTGGGGTGCTGGGGGATGGCACAGTCTCTGGAACGCCAGAGACTGACAAAGTCTCTGGGATGCCGGAGACCGTCAAAGTCCCTGGGAAGCTGGAGGCCGGCAAAATCTCTGGGGCGCCGAACAATGGCAGTCTCTGAGGCGTCGAGCTCCGGTGCAGTCTCTGAGACAACGGTCAATGAAGGCTCTGGGAGATCGGTCATCAAAGACTCTGGGAGAGCTGTCAGCTGAGACTCTGGACGACTTGACGTCAGCTGAGACTCTAAACTGCTGGTCTGCTCTGGAACGCTGGTCAGCTCTGGAGCACTGGTCAACTCTGGAGCACTGGACAGCACGGGCTCTGGCTTGCTGGACAGCACGGGCACTGGTCCACTGGACAGCATGGGCACTGGTCCACTGGACAGCATGGACTCGGGGCCACTGGACAACATGGGCTTGGGGCCGCTGGACAGCATGGGCTGTGGCTCGCTGCACAACACCGAGCTCCGGTCCGCTGCACAACACCGAGGGCTCTGGAGGACTGTTCATCAGCTGAAGCTCTCGAAGGCGGGTCCGCTGAGACTCTGAAGGGCTGGTCCACTGAGGCTCTGGGAAGCTGCACATCAACTGGAGTTCTGGACCGCTGCACTTCAGCTGGGGTTCTGGAAAGCTGCACCTCAGCGGGATTTCTGGAAAGTTGCATGTTAGCAGGGTTTCTGGAATGCTACACGTCAGCTGGGGTTCTGTAAGGCTGCACGTCAGCTGGGGTTCTGGAAAGCTGCACGTCACCTCGGACTCTGGAAAGCTGCACGTCAGCTCGAACTCTGGAAAGCTGCACGTCTGAGGCTCGGAAAGACACACAGGCTTGGAGACAGGAAGGTTGGTTGGCTGCTGAAGTTCCGGAAGGCTGCCAGGCTTGGAGACAGGAAGGCCTGCTCCATAGAGAGCCAGCGAGCCTCCATGAGATTGAGAAAATTATTATTATGTGTTTTATTCAATTATAGGCCTAAACTACGAGTTCACTTCTTTTATTGAAACTAATAAAAGGTTCTAAATAAATTATAACATTTTCTAAGTAACTTATAAAATTTTCTAAATAAATAGGATAAATAGGTCTGGTATTATTTTTACAACTGAAATTTCTTTTGTTATTACATTTGAAAAGTCCCGAAAAAAGGTACCATTGGGTACCGAAACCAAATATCAGGTACAGGTATCGATACTGATAACAATGTAAACAGTACCCAACCCTAAAGATGAATAGCTTGACTGTCAAAGGATCAAATGTTGTATTTTTTGCTCCCAGAACAACTGGCATATTTTAAAAGACAAAAATCTCGTCACCTTTAAATTGAAAGGTTCTATCTGACTTTGTCGTCAATATTGTCAAAATTTTGTTATTCACAGATTCATATTCTGTATTAACTGTATATAATATTGTACGTATTAACCCTACTAAGTCAACGCTGTAGCCTGTAACAGGAGGAACACGTTCTTTATAAGTCTTATTTAATATCTCCAGATCAATTGTAGCATCAATAAATAATTATTATTCAAAAATTCAACTTGCATATGTTCGTCTTGATGTAGCTGTAGCTCGTTAGCTGACAGCTAGCCCTTTCTATAGAGTCCTTCGGTGTTTTTGTATCCCTTCCAGAAGCTTAGTAATCTGGCCGGGAAGATAGGGACATTTCGGAGACCTTGCACAATAATTCCAGAGTGATACATCCATGTTTGAGAGGCTATTTACTGTATTCAGTCATCTTTTTGTACAAGAACCGATGTAATCAAGTTAGCTGGGTTCCATCTTGGATAGTAATGTCTTGACTGACTCTATAGTCATATAACAATTATATATACATATAATATTATATATAACAATCTCATATGCTTCTTGACCTGGATCCAGAAAGGCTGTGACATTGGCCTTAAGCTGCAGCAAATACAACTTTATGGAATGACTACTAGCAAGCTATCATCCTTACAAACCAAAGTCGACACAATTCATCTTCCACCACCTTCCCGGCCCCTTCCCACCCACTTATTTACTTTGTTCAGAGTAATCCCTGAAACCATTAGTGATACAGTGGCATAAACCGATCCCCTGGCGTCTTATGCTGCTCGCTACATCGGTCCGCTTGTGTTCCATTGGCACATACGGTTCGCTAGGCCACTGTCAGGGACAAACAGTAAAGTTATCTCATATATTCTTGCAGATGTACCCAATGTTAATACTAGAGTTATACTTAGCTAACATGGCTATAGAGTTAGCCTAGCCTATTGTAATCCGGCGTGTGGCTGGATTTAAGGTTTTGTTCCTTAGCTTCTGCTCTCTGTATGTTGGCATTCTCAAAATCCCTTTGCTATGGGAAACAACCTTCAAGCCTGCGAGCTGCACACTAAAAATGGCAGGTTTTGAAGAAAATTTAGATCAAGCAACATGGCAGGCATGCTGGTTTCTTTCAGGGAATAATTGTGAAGATTTAGGAAGAATATGTTTACGGCATTTACTATGTTACTGGGATGTTTTGGGACTGATTGGTGAGATTGCTGTGGACGAAGTACACACGGCGATACGCTGGTAAGAGAAAATTACATACACTGGCATGTGCGTGCCAGTGTAAACAGGAAGCAGATTGTCTGATGTTACTCTGTGGTTGAAAATCATAGATTTATGAGTTGAAAATACAGAAAATACTTTGGAGAAAGAACAACAACTGTGAAAAGTAGAACCAAGGAATTATTTGCTTCGACCGACAACAAGGTGGAAATGTTACTGAAAGATATGAAGGCGTACCTAACCGATAAGATTAACTGAAGTGTGTCATCGTTTCTAAAGGTCTCCGTTTGTGTCTGTCCAGACTACAAAGCAACCCCGGAGTTTTCAAACCAAAACGGGGGGAGCAGTGTTTCCAAATGTCTCCCCTTTTAGAGGCTTGGAAAAGAGGGAGTACTGTGGACGGGAGGCGTAAATGTAGAGAAATATATAAATAAACTTAGCACAAAAAGTAAGGAAATTTGTGTAACACTAATTTGTCTACCAAATTTGTGTTTGTTAGATTATTTCTCTGTGGTAACAATGCTTTTTGGCAATAAATTGTATACCGTTGGAAATCCTGTTTAGTTCCCTTTCAAATGGTGCCCCATTTGTAAGGAACATGCATTTGTGGGATGAGCAGCAGCTCTGAGTATGTGGGTTGCGGCCATGAAAAATTTGCCAAATCTTCTCTGCCATTGCCAAACATATGCAACACGTGCAGTGGAACCTGAACATGTGGAGGAACGTTATGTTCAGTGATGAGTCCAGATTCTGCCAATGGCAGTTGGATCATAGGGTCAAAGTGTGGAGAAGCAAACTCATATTCTCCTGGATCTGGATCCAGACTAGCAGTGACATTGGCCTTAGCCTGCAGCAAATACACCATTATGGAATATCTGAAGAAACAAAAGGCTCCTTTGGCTTGCTGTAGTTGTACTAGCAAGCTACATAACATACAAAGTAAAATCTATCATGTAAAAAAAGTTAAACTTCTCCATCACCACAAATACCTCTTCAGTGCAGAATCCCAAATTATCCATCGATGTTGAGCAGTCAAGTCAGGAGGTTAGAGGCCATGTTCATTTTCAAAAGAGCGAAGCTGATCTGGTGCTGTTTTTTCCTGCAGTGTACGGTATATATGCTTTGTCCTCAAAGCCCCTTACAGGACATCATTACATCAGCATGGTCATTAGATTAGAAATGAATGATGTAATCCCTCTACCGCTGTGTGACATTTTTTCCACTGCTTTCAATACATCCACTGCCTGTTCTATTTTTGGCTTTCAATTAATGTACCTAAACTCAAGTAGCTTTGATTTACATAAAAAAGGAAGTCATTATAACTTATTATCCCATTTAAAGATAGGTTTTATTTGGAGACAGAATTTACAAAGTTGTGAGAGTCAGTAAAAATGGAAAAAAAAAATGTTTAAAAATAAAAAGGAAACTTGTTTTTGGGAGAATAAAACTACTCTGGGCTGAGATTTCCTAGTAACCTTACCAAAAAGGCTCAGGATGCTGCAAATGCTTTTAACACAATCCAACCCCACCTGCTGGTGAGAAAAGTGGTGCATTTGGGAGTAAATCCCCAATTGATCTTATGGATCTATAACGTCTTGACGGGCCGCAGTCAGCAAGTCAGATTTAACTCATGTATATCATCCTTAAAAACTATAAACACAGGGGCACCACAAGAGTGCGTTCTGTCGCCTATTCTATCCACATTGTACACCAATAATTGTCAAGCCTCCTCTTCAGCCCACACTTATTTGAAATATGCTGACGACACAGCACTGGTTGGCTTTTTAAAGTCTGACATTTCTTCTGTGAATGGATTCCAGAGGGTTTCACTCAATGGTGTTCTGATCATTTTCTTGAAATCAATGTGAAGAAAACAAAAGAGATGGTCATAGATTTTAGTAAAAATACAATAATAGCCCCCCCTTCTAAGATCAATGGTGAACTAGTAGAGAGTGTCCCAACCTACACATATTAGGGAGTTGAAATTGACTCTAAACTAACTTTTAATGAATGTGCACTGAACAAAACTATGAAAATGCACCAGCGGATGTTTTTCCTTAGGAAACTAATCACTTTTAGATTAGACAGACATATTCTTGTAATGTTTTATAAAAGTACCTCCAGAGTCTTCTGTCCTTTGGCCTTATCTGTGTGTTTGGTAACATGCATGTTAAGGACCAAAGGAGACTGCAGCGCATGATCAAGATGGCCAATAAGATCATCGGACTTGACCAGGTGTCAGCAGTCCAGCTGTATAACGAGCTTATCTTAAATAAGATTGACCAAATCCTCAATGACCCCACTCACCCTCTTCATCATACTCATCATCATTTATGAGAAGCAACAGGTCATCTGGTAGAATTTTACAACAGAGAATTAGAACAGAAAGGTACAATACATCATTTGTGCCTACAGCGATCAGACTGTATAATGACCGAGCACATCGCAGGCACTTTAATCCCTTTAATACTTTAACTGGATGGTAGATCTCAATTATTAATGTTTTGTAAACGTCAGATGTCGGATTGTCATTGCCATTTCTCTAGTATTGTTATTCTTTTCTCTATACATGTTTATTGGCTTGTCTGTGGTGTCCATATGTTTAGAGAATATGTTGTGACAAGGGCGTGTAATGAATGACCACATGAACTTCCCCTTGTGGGATAATAAACTTGACCTTGACCTTGACCTTGAAATGTTGGTATAATATGAAAATGGCTGGTGGATTTAAGAAAATTATTTATTGAGTTAATCATAACATATATGTCAGTGGCTTGCTGAGCTTTACATTGTTAGTTAAATTCCTAACCTGGCCTGACCTTTGATAAAGTACTTATTGGACTTTAACTTATCATTGCACTTACAATAACAAGGGTAGCTGTCCTTTTTTTAAAACCCCCCCAAAAATGGCCTCTGAAATGACCTCAGGGTGCTCTGTAGCCAGCTCCCATTAACCTTTTTTTCGGCTAAATTGAACTGTAAAGACCGCTAAACGTAACTGTCACGTGACCACCCAGCAGTTGACTTGTTTTTTAGGATATCATAGGAATTGGTGTGCATACGTTTTCGTACGAATCCATTCATGAGAATGCATTGAACAGGGCTGTGGAATCACTGTTCCTTCCCACATCTGATGGCCATGTGTTGTATATATGTGTAGTATTAAAAAATATAATATATAATTGTAGCTCGCCCATAAGATGTTTACATTAGTTTTATCAATGTAAAAACGTATTATTCTGCTTTATCATTTAATGCCCTAAAGAAAACAGAAAACAGCAGTAGATGCAAGGCAGTAAAAATTAGACTCCTGCTAAACTTTCCAACAAATTAGGTGTCTGGGGAAATACTCTGAGGTATCACCGAGAGAAATCCCCACAGCTGACCCGATCCCCTGATAACTCATTTATACACATTTAATATTCAAACCCATCTCGTCATTAAATATTGATATAATTAATACCTCCAGTGGGTGTTTATCAGTAATCTTAATGATGTGTACCTTTTGTGGAGACAAAGTATGGCAAAGTTTAACAGGTCCAAAGTAAATGGAGCAAACTTTAATCTTCAATGTCTGTACTCAAGTTTGAAGTTACATGCAGCTGTAAATAAACATAAATTGTGTAAATAATGTTTCACATTTTGAGCTTCTCTTGACAGGAGTTTTATGTTAAACCTGTTCTCCAAGCCTAAAGTGGGGCTGGAACCGACACCAACATCATTGTTTGCCAACATACAGAAGTGCATAGTTAGGTATAGTTTCCAAAGTAGTCTCCACAGCACTGTGAAGTAAGGTCTGGCTACACCACAGATGCATTCAGGGGTAAAGGCCCTGACACACCAACCCGATTATCGGCCGTCGGACAGTCTGGCGAGGTCAGTGACTCGAGTCCGTTCCGTGTGTTCCGTGCTGTCGTCCGTCCGAGGAGCTGTCGGCCTTCATTTTGGCCGACCTGACTTGTTGCGTCAGAGGGCGGGCAGTCGGACTCCATGACCAATCTGATTGGTGGAGAGCTAACCCGGAAATGACAAGCGGGATGAGCGTGACTAAGCCTCTCAAAATCTGATGAAAGTCTTTTAAACTGACCTTTGTTGATCTGAAATGAAGACAGATTCAGCAACTGCACGGCCTATTTCTCTCTTCAAATGTTTTCAGAAACACGTTTTGGTGAACTATTTTCGTAAAATATGAGATTGTATTCCGAACGAGCCGCCATTATGCCCGGTTGAAAAATCCGGGAGCAGCCAGACCCACGTGATGCGTTCGTCCAATCAGCTGTCGGTTTTAATACCGACAATACAGAGTAGCACCGCTTGCTGTTATGGAGACGTATTACACGCTCAAGTGTGCGTCGCTTCGGTGTGTTCCGAGGCACTTTTTTGAAAACGGCAACACACAGAGAGCAGAAGGTGAGGGACTCACGCGCCAGATGTCGGGCAATAATCCTGGAAATGTACTTCTGTTGACTATTTCCAAGTTAATCTAAAGCATATATGTTATCTAACTATAATTTGAGGAGGTTTGAGGAACCTCTGTGCAAGCTTTAATACTACTCTCTACTCTTGTCTCTCTTAATACTACATAATGTTACAGCGCCACAGTAGAGCTGCTGCTATGACCAGTGCGTCACATACAGAAGCTAAAGGTTGATGTAATGAAAATGATGTGTTCAATGGACCCTCCTCATTTCTGCTGAACATAGAGATACAAGTTTTGACTTGATATCGTACTTTCAGGAAAGTGCATTGGAAAGAGATTAATGAATTATAAAAGTGTGATCTTAATTTCAGAACCCCAAAGCAATAGTGGTGCATAGAAGTTTGACATCACTTTCAGAGTTCTTTGACCTTCTGGCGAGCAAAGGTCATTCATAGGAACTTTCTCCAGCTGGTTCGGTGTTGGGCGGTCTTCTCTGCATCTTTCCAGGATGATGTTTTTTTCGTTATGCTCCACAGACATTCTCCAGCTGTTCTTGGGCCTTCAGACTTTCTTTCCCTTGTGGGTCCCAGGTCGTGTTGGAGGGTGGTGCTTGTCTGGGGCAAATACCTTTCACTTCCAGACCTTGCTGTATGTTTTTCATGAATGTTTCTGTAATTGTTTTTGTTCCACTAAGCGGATGATTGGTCCACCTTGCTTTACCAGAGCCCCCTTAGCCAGCATGTTTGCGGGTGCATCCAGGCTGGCCTTTATGGTAACCGTAGTGGCAGGAGTCATTAAACCACCCAACGTACTTCGCCGTGCCTGGCAATCCCGTACTTAAGCTGTTTCCACCTCTCATAACTTACACAAAGGGTTGGATTTTAAAAGGTTTTGTTTCTTCAATGAACTCTGAATTTGCACCTGTGATCCTCTAGATTAAGACAAGATTGATGAGACTTTTTGTATAATTTCTTTATAGTGGATTGACTCTTTTCAAGGTCATAATGAACATTGATAAATGCACACTTTCATAAAAAAATGTAAAAAGATTCCTACCTTAACATTGAGTATGTTTACATGCACATCAATATTCCACTATTATTGATATAGGTCATGTAAACAACATATTCTTGGTTGGATATTTAGAATAAGGCCTTTTCACCACATATAGCATTTTCCAATTAAGACATTTGGGATATTCCGGTATTATTCGGATTTTAGAGGCATTCTTTGGACGTGTATACAGCCCATTTGGAATATGTGGGGTTTTACTGCAGTTTACGTCCAGTTTACAGCCTCTTGCCTGTTTACGGGGTTTTGGTCAGCTCTGTGCGTTGCTATGGCTGCTGTATACAAACCAACCAGCCGACAGTTTGCAAGGCTGCAGACCCGATAAGAACTTTTAAACATTATCAAAGACTTAACCTTATCAACAGGTTTTTGAATATGAGCCGATCTTTAAGAATCTGGTTGAAGGAATGAAAGAGGGACGCTGTATTCACACGCTCCAACAAGCCCTCCACCGCTGGAACACTTTGACAAAATCTTATTTTGCACGGCTACATGTAAACGGGAATATTAGAATATTCACTTTCATTAGCCATGTAAACAGCTTAGTCGGAAAATCGTCTTTTTCGGAATAAGGGCAAAAAACTGAATATTATGTGCATGTAACAGTAGTCACTGACCCCTGACCTATTAACTGTAATGTGCTTACAGAATATCTACAACTAACAGATGAGTGTTGAAATGACCTCTATAATGTCTCATACTGCATTTCCTGTAATGGTCAATAGATACTGGCTCAAAGAAAACTGTACTTTAATCAATCGTAAAATCCTTTGAATTATATTTAAAAATACAAAATAACTATGTATGTGTGCATAGTTCATTTGACTTCTGCCAACAACTTTTTAATGTAGAGACGCCGGTCGTTATGTCTTGGGACGTGTTTCCTTAAATCTCATGTGCCTTTTGCTAAATCTAGAATGTAAATATTGTTGTGGCAGCGTTGTTTTTCAGCTGCTGAAACTCTCCTGGTAGCTCATTTAGACACATTAAATATTCAAACCCTTACTCATTAATGTTTTCAGTAAATATTGACATAATGAATGATTCCTGTGGGAGTTTATCAGGAATCATGGAGAGGGGATGACGTGTACCTCTGTGGAGACAAAGTAAAAGTTTAACAAGCAAAAAGAAGTAAAGTCCAAAGTACAAACTTTGATCTCCAGTGTCTGAAACTAAAACTTCTTTGTCAAAAATTGTGCTTAACCATTTCAAGCTGCACTTGATAAGATACAAAGTAAAGCTGCAACAAAGAGGAACATCTCTTCTCCACCTCCTTTTCATTCTTTCTTTTCCAACAAGGTGCAAAAGCACAGATGGTATACTTTACAGAGTAATATAAAATATATATAACTAGTTGTTAACAATTATATATACAAAGTGTAACAAATGACAAAAGAAATATACAAGTTATATATAATATAATATACAAAAAATATTCAAATCCAGTGCCATCTGTCTCCCTGGAAGTGATTTTTGAGTTAGGGTGACGTCACAGTAATTTGGTTTTTAAGGTTTTTATTTATTTTTATTGTTTTTTTTTTAACATCACAATGGTGGCATGGCGGCATACACCTTAAACCTTGGTTTGTAGAAACTATTAAAAAAAATGATGAAACTAAAACTAAAGAAGTAGAGTGTTTCAAAGAAGAATGATATTTATTCATGCAAGGAGTTTTTGCAATGGAAGTTTAACGTTGACCTTAATGAATATACATTCTGAAATTCAGGAATAGAAACAATTACAATGTCTTATTCATTCTGGAAGGATTTCCACAATTTGGTTAATAATCTGGATATGCCAGCCCTAATTTATAGTAACACTGAAAATGTGGAGGACACATTTATATTTTAAAATTTTTGTTTAATCATTTGATAATACTCGCCAAATATTTTATACACAAATGCAAAAGTTAACTTAAAGGTGCAGTAGGTAAGACTTATAAAACTCCCTTTCTGTCATATCTGCTGAAACTGACCCCATGTTCCAGTAGAACTACATGACGCAGGTCATTTAGAAAAAATAATCCGGCTCCTCTGGCACCACCTACAGCCGGAGTGGGATTGGCAAAAATCCACCGCTCCATTCAAGGCCGGGGGGGTCAGTGTCAATCACTGCTCATGCACACGCATTCATTCTCCCTTGTGGGGGGAGGGGCTTAGGAGACCGTTTGGGCTTCAGCAGAAAGGGGGGAGGGACTGAGAAGTTGTCGATGTTCAAATTCTTTGGCTAAGTCCTGGACCTTCACAATCCGACCTACGGCACCTTTAAAGTTTCTTAGATTCCTTACAATTGATTCGTGACATCATAGTGATTCGGTCTATTGGAAAATAATGGAACATCCTTAGTTTACATTGATTGACAGCTTTCATTCAGGAAGCACAGAGTTGTTGTCCTGGCCGAACAACAGTTTTTACAGTTTTTATAACAATGTAGCGCAAGATAACACCGTAAACAAAGGAATATAGGCTATGTGTCTCTCACCGTTCTGATGCTGGGATATGGGAGATGCTTTTAAAATGTCCGTAATCCTTGCCGATGTTCACCATGCTTATTATCTATTAGAGCTAACGTTATAGCCTAAGCTAACATGACTAATGATACCAGATTACACTTATTTGTGGCATGTTCAACTTAGGCTATTAGTACAACACAATCACATTAACGTTAACATTAATACACCATGTCATGACTCATTATTTCTGTTTCTGGAATAATCAGACTGCTGGCCAGGCTCACAGCCAGGGTGCGATTTCTGAAAAAAGCAGAGGTGGGGACGTTTTTCCCTTTCAATACCATGGGTAGTGCCACTCAGCCAGCCATGCCGAAACACATATTCATGACTTCAATATTCAATGGAAAATGAGCTCATATAGCACAACATGGTGTCAACATAAAACACGTGGCGAAACAAAATACTTTAGCCCAGGAAATTTGCTCATTCCTCTGGAGTGGTTTAATCCAAACAACGATCTTTTTCCTATATTTAGTCGTTTTAGTGCCTGACTTAACCGTCATCGCCATGGCCCCTGAAAGGACCGTTACCTGGTGGTGCAACGTGACATCATGACTTTGCGTAAGTATACACGCCACTTTCCGAAAGCCAAGAGAAGCGTGTTATCTGTACGCATTTTCAGCTGTCGGCGTGTATGGTTACGTTGTATACAGCTGACTGCAGTCTGCAACGTCTTTCTAAAGCCACGTGGCGTGTGGGGGTTGGATTGAAAAGAAAAAAACGGTTTGGATTAGGAAAAGAACAAACGAGGAAAGGAAACATGAGGGACACAAAGGAAACACCACGTTCGTGCACGATCTCCGCTGTCCTGTGTGAAAGTCCACTGTTCACACAGTCCACCCATCCACCACCCCGACCAACCTCCTCACGTGGATTTTCGGCCTTTCATACGGCGTCAATTCACACGCAATCGCAAGGTAATGTATGTCAATGGAGGCCAAACGGCGTTGATAAACGCGAAATAGCGAGTATGTGTCTTTATATCACGCAAATCATGGCATATGAATTGGCGTGTCATACATACAATAATGTTAAACTGTTCACGTAACAGCGCTTTACTTAGTTTTAAATACTTATATTCCTATATTATAATGGTCTATTGGGGAAGTAGCATTGGTACAACTCCATCCAGCCGCAGGCTCTATCAATGAGACTCGCGGACAAGAGGCGTTTATTTCCCCGATCGTTTGTTTAAATAACTCAACACATTATAATTACACACATTATAAGATTAACTGGAACCTGTGGTAAGAGATTGCTGGCGTAACAAGCTCGCTGACCGCGCTCTCACTTACAGACACCGGCCATTTAGCAGGAAGAGGGGAGCTGCAGGCCCTGGAGCTCTGCCCGGCAGCGGCGTTTGGTAGTCCATTAACCCAAAAAACGGTGCATGAAGAGTGATATCTGCCAGTGTGAAATTATGTAATTTGCTCGTGGAGCATGTTTTATCGCACTCCCGGGATATGACATAATCCTGATGCCATACGGACATGTGATGGTGTCACATGAAATGGGTGTGAAGACAGAGCTCATATACAGTATATAAGTGTGGACAAACCTCACAGACCAGCTTTGCTCACATACAAGCAAGCACAAACCCTTAACCTGCTAACTGTTGAGAGGGGAAAATGTACGTGGACGATTTGAGATTTTTCATGTGAACTCAATAGGCATGTCTGCTGACGTTGGATCTTAGTTGTCGTGGAAATACAATCTCGAAGAAATCCATTGTGTTCAATAGGTGACTGTCTTAATTGCTTCGCAAACATGTCATATGCAAATAAGTCTCTGACCAATGTCACTGCTGAACAGCAGTCTCAGGGGTTACTGGAAAGATTGTTATTCTCCACTGTGACTACAGTGCCGTGCTGTGTGTTTCTCTACATTAATGGGACCATGTTATTCACCTTGAGGAGTAAAACTGTTTTTCGTGAGACTTCCCGTTACATTCTTCTGTTTAACCTCCTTTTTGCAGACACTGTACAGATGGCAGTGAGTCAGTTACTATACATACTGGCTGCTTGTCAACTAAGGCTAACATATCCTTTATGTGGTGTTCTCACCATGCTCACTGATCTCACAAATGGAATCTCTCCTCTCACACTGGTGGTGATGTCTCTGGAGAGATATGTAGCTGTGTGCTACCCACTGAGGCACTCTACCATCATCACCATCAGAAACACTGAAGTGGCTATCGTTGTGGTTTTGGTCTTCTGTTCACTAAATACACTCATACAAGTTATTTTACTGTTAGATTTTCCATTTAAAGACCTAGAGAGCCTGCAGATGAAAGAGTTTTGCTCTCACATATCCATGTTTCTTGGCCCAATGTCTGATATTTATGATAAAGTGTACACTTGTGTTCTGTTTGTATCAGCTGGTGTGGCAGTCATTTCCTCCTATATTGGTGTGATGATAGCAGCCAGGTCAGCCTCCACAGACAAAGCTTCAGCACGAAAGGCTCGTAACACACTGCTGCTGCATATGGGGCAGCTGGGCCTCAGTCTCTCCTCAACCATTTACAACCCCATCATCATTGCTCTTTCGAGAATTGTAACAAGGATAGTATTTGTGCGTGCCCAGAATGTTTTATATGTGTGTATTTTCATCTTGCCAAGATGTCTGAGTTCTCTCATTTATGGCATAAGAGATCAGACCATCAGACCTGTCCTCATAAACCATCTATGTTGTCGACTGAAACTCTCAGTCATCTCAGTCAAGGCTAAGGTCTCACCCTAGACTTCATGAAGAGGATCAGGCTTTTGTATTTGCTTGTAAATGGAGTCTTAACAACCCAAGAAGAAGCATATCCTTGATTTAGCAAGAAACAAATTGAAAACTCCTGTAGTTTCCCAGTAGTATTTTTCCAACCTGGACCCTGACTTCCTATGTATTACATGTAATGTATGTGTGAGTAATCTGGACAAACATAATTGACATTGGTCCAGTATTGAGCGAGAATGCTGTAACCGGCAGCCCCAATCAGGCAGCAATGTAATGAAATGCAAATGCTCACCGTTCATTTCCCCAGTTCTGTCTCATTTCAGTGGCGTCAGCAGTCGTGACCCTGTACGCACACTGTGTACATTTCTTTGTTTATGCACCTCTGTTGTTATTGTTGTTACCAGATATATATACTATATATATATATATATATATATATATATATATATATATATGTACATATATATATATATGTACATATATATATGTACATATATATATGTACATATATACTGTCTTTGTATACTGTGTCTGTGTCCAGGGTCTGTATGCAGGTTTCGGCCTAAAAGGAAGTTTTTCCTCGCCACTGTTGCACCAAATGTTTGCTTGTGGGAAATTGTTGGTTCTTTGTAAATTATAGAGTGTGGTCTAGACCTACTCTATCTGTAAAGTGTCTTGAGATAACTCTTGTTATGATTTGATACTATAAATACAATTGAATTGAATTGACTATACCCTAGCTGTGCATTTATATGTAACAGATCTGTTTCTGTGAGTATATGTTAGAGACAGAAATGAAGATTTAATGAATGGAATGGAAATAAAAAGGATGGCTTAGATTAGGATATTGACCTAAACTGGTAAATATGTATATTTTTTAGAAATCTTGGAGGCAGTTTTTGTATCTCCATTACATGCAGTCGTGCAAAATAGGATTTTTATTTTTTTTTAATTCAGGGAAGGTTCACTGAGAGGAAGCCTCTCTTTTGCAGGAACACCCTGATGACATTCACACAGTTACACATTCATACGGTACCTGGAAGCTGATGCGGGTGTATGGCGTCAGATTTATCTCATATCTCGCGAGCGCGATAAAACATGCTCCACAAGCAAATTATATAATTTCACACACGCAGATATCACTCTTTGTGCACTAGTTCAACAATCGAAAGTGAGCTGGCAGCTGCGAGCGTAAAACTTAACATAGGGAGAGGGAAAGGATGGCACCTGCACGTATAAAACTAAGCAGCACGCACAGACAGCAGTCCACGCACCTGCGAGTGTCTCCTGTGCGAGCGGAGGAGGGCATACACGCTCTCGCAGGTAAACTCTGCTCGCGAAGTTGATTTCAGCACCTCCGCATGAAACTGACTTTTGACATTTTGGGGGCGGAAACCAAGGAGGAACTGGCCCTCCTCTGATTGGTCACTTTCAAACCGATCCCACCCAAGGACCTCCTTAGTTTACCTTGATTGACAGCTATCATTCAGGAAACTCTGAGTTGTTGTCCTGGCCGAACAACAGTCTTTATAACGATGTAGCGCAAGATAGCACCGTAAACAAAGGAGAATAAGAATAAAAGAATATAGGCTATGTGTCTCACATCCGTTCTGATGCTGGGATATGGGAGATGCTTTTGAAATGTCCTTAATCTTTGCTGATGTTCGCGATGCACCCTTATCTATTAGAGCTAACGTTATAGCCTAAGCTAACATGACTAATGATACCAGATTACACTTATTTGTGGCATGTTCAACTTAGGCTATTAGTACGATATAACACAATCACATTAACGTTAACGTGCTGGAGCTGCTACCCCCGCGACCCGACCCCGGATAAGCGGATGAAGATGGATGGATGGATTAACGTTAACATTAATACACCATGTCATGAATCATTATTTCTGTTTCTGGAATAATCAGACTGCTGGCCAGGCTCACAGCCAGGGTGCGATTTCTGAAAAAAGCAGAGGTGGGGACGTTTTTCCCTTTCAATACTATGGGTAGTGCCACTCAGCCAGCCATGCCGAAACACATATTCATGACTTCAATATTCAATGGTGTCATGGTTGTGTGTTTCTGTATATGTTCTGTTTCCTGTTTTATTTTGAAAGTTCTCTGTTCTCCCTAGTCTTGTCTTGTTTTGCTTCCTGTCTTGTGTTTTCCCGCCTGTTCTGATTGTTCTGCCCCGCCCTGATGTGTTTCACCTGTTGTGTCACCTGTCCCTCGTTAGTCCTTGGTACCTGGTGTATTTAGTCCCTGTTCTGTCTTTGTCTCTTGTCAGATCATTTTATTCTGTTGCTGTGTATTCTGTTGGATGCTTTCTCTGTGCTGTCGTGGATTCAGTTTTTTGTGCTGCGCTATTCTTTCCAGTTGTGGATTCTGTTTTTCGTATGTTCCTGCCTGGCTACCTTCCTGAGGACACTTATATTGTAAGACTGTATTTTGTTTAATAAATCACCTCTAAACTGCTTTTAGGTCCAAGTCTTTCCTGACAAACTGTGACAGAATGGTCCGAACACAAATGGACCCAGCAGTTTTTGAGCCTCTCATTCACCCGTTGGACTCTAATGGTGAATTCATGATTGAATTTTTCCGCGGTCTGTATGAGGAGGATCCTGCCCTTGCTAGGTGCATCATGGAGGCTCGCTGGCAGGCTACTGAAAGAGAGTTTAGCTTTTCAGTCTCCAAGCTTGTCAGCCTTCCAGAGTTTCAGCAGCCAACTCGCCTCTCTGTCTCCAAGCCTGACGGCCTTTCCGAGCCTCATGTGCAGCAGACAACCAGCCTGCCTGTTTCTCGGCCTACTAGCTTCCTAGCTACAGGTTCTCTGTTCCTGACCCAGCCTGCTTCCTCGCCTGCTTCCCCGGAACTTTTGTCTGTTTGCTCAACTACTACCTGTCTAGCGGGTACCCCCAACAGCAAGCAGTCCTTTGAGGGGACCCGTCTGGCTATATTTCCTGGGACTCGTGGAGGCCGAAGACAGAGGAAGGGAAAACATGGCTCCCAGCGCCATGCCCTGTATCAACCTCTTGTCGGACCAGAGCTGACCTGTGTTCCTGAGCCTGAGCTGACCTGTGTTCCTGAGCTTGAGCTGACCTGTGTTCCTGAGCCTGAGCTGACCTGTGTTCCTGAGCCTGAGCTTGAGCTGACCTGTATTCCGGAGCCCATGCTGTGCAGCAAGCCTGATTCTGAGCTGTCCAGCGGTCCTGAGCCTGTGCTGTCCAGCGGTCCTGAGCCCGAGGTCTCCAGCGACCCAGAGTCCGTGCTGACCAGTGTTACTGTTCCTGAGTCTACCAGTGTTCCCGAGTCCGAGTTGACCATTGTTCCTAAGCTGACGTCCAGCCGTCCAGAGCCTTCGATGACCGCTCTTCCAGAGTCTTCCAGTCGTCCAGAGCCTTCGATGACCGCTCTTCCAGTCGTCCAGAGTCTGCGCTGACCGTTCTCCCAGAGTCTGCGCTGAACAGTCTTCTAGAGCCTTTGTTGACCGCGGCCCCAGAGACTGTGCCGTTGTCCGGCACAACAGAGACTATGCCCTTCCCCGGTACCCCTGAGACTTTGCCCGTCTCCGGCGTCCCAGAGACTTTGACTTTGTTGTCGGTGGTCCGCCCGACTTCTGCTCCCCGTGTTTTGTCGGTAGTCCGGCCGATTTCTGCTCCAGTCACCCTGTTGGTGGATTTGCCGACTTTTGATCCTGTTGCCTTGATTCCTGTGACTGTTCCAGTTACCTTATTGGCAGACCCACCAACTCCTGATCGTGTTGCCTTGTTGGCGGCGACTGGCCCAGCTGACCCGTCGTCGGTCTCCAGCTCAGCTGACCCTTCGCCTGTCTCCAGCTCAGCTGGCCCATCGCCTGTCTTCAGCCCAGCTGCCCATTCGCCTGCCCGGCCCACAGATGAGTTTCGCCTTCGCAGCCGGCCTTCAGAGGAGATTCGCCTTCGCCGACTGCCGCCATGCGGGCAGTAAACTGTTTTTAAAGTTGCTAAGCCAATATTAAGCAAAATAGTAATAACAATAATGGCAATACAATATCAATAATAAAAATACCATAAATATACAAATCATAACTCTAAGAATGAATGAATGAATTATTTAAGTGTAAGATCAACAGATAAGTCTTGAGACCCCTCTTGAAGGATCCAAAACGATCACATGAACGCAGAACACTAGGCAACTCATATCAGAGAATGCGCGCATATTTTAAGAGGACTGTCTGCAGGGAATGTGTCTGACCAATCACGGTGGGTTTGGGCCGCCTGGGCAAAAAATGCCAGGGCCAATTTCTTGTCCCAGTCCAGCCCTGGTTGAACTAGTGCATGAAGAGTGATATCTATATATAATTTGCTCGTGGAGCATGTTTTATCGCACTCCCGGGATATGACATAATCCTGATGCCATACGGACATGTGATGGTGTCACATGAAATGGGTGTGAAGACAGAGCTCATATACAGTATATAAGTGTGGACAAACCTCACAGACCAGCTTTGCTCACATAGAAGCAAGCACAAACCCTTTGTGATTTGAGATTTTTCATGTGAACTCAATAGGCATGTCTGCTGACGTTGGATCTTAGTTGTCGTGGAAATACAATCTGGAAGAAATCCATTGTGTTCAATAGGTGACTGTCTTAACATGTTGTATGCAAATCAGTCTCTGACCAATGTCACTGCTGAACAGCAGTCTCAGGGGTTACTGGAAATATTGTTGTTCTCCACTGTGACTACAGTGCCGTGCTGTGTGTTTCTCTACATTAATGGGAACCATGTTATTCACCTTGAGAAGTAAAACTGTTTTTCGTGAGACTTACCGTTACATTCTTCTGTTTAACCTCCTTTTTGCAGACACTGTACTGATGGCACTGGGTCAAGTACTATACATACTGGCTGTTTCTAAACTAAGGCTGACATATCCTTTATGTGGTGTTCTCAACATGCTCGCTGATCTCACAAATGAAATCTCTCCTCTCACACTGGTGGTGATGTCTCTGGAGAGATGTGTAGCTGTGTGCTACCCACTGAGGCACTCTACCATCATCACCATCAGAAACACTGAAGTGGCTATCATTGTGGTTTGGGTCTTCTGTTTACTAAATACACTCATACGAGTTATTTTACTGTTAGATTTTCCATTTAAAGACCTAGAGAGCCTGCAGATGAAAGAGTTTTGCTCTCACATATCCATGTTTCTTGGCCCAATGTCTGATATTTATGATAAAGTGTACACTTGTGTTCTGTTTGTATCAGCTGGTGTGGCAATCACTTCCTCCTATATTGGTGTGATGATAGCAGCCAGGTCAGCCTCCACAGACAAAGCTTCAGCTCTAAAGGCTCGTAACACACTGCTGCTGCATATGGGGCAGCTGGGCCTCAGTCTCTCCTCAACCATTTACAACCCCATCATCATTGCTCTTTCGAGAATTTTAACAAGGATAGTATTTGTGCGTGTCTATAGTGTTTTATATGTGTGTATTTTCATCTTGCCCAGATGTCTGAGTTCTCTCATTTATGGCATAAGAGATCAGACCATCAGACCTGTCCTCATAAACCGTCTATGTTGTCGACTGAAACTCTCAGTCATCTCAGTCAAGGCTAAGGTCTCACCCTAGACTTCATGAAGAGGATCAGGCTTTTGTATTTGCTTGTAAATGGAGTCTTAACAACCCAAGAAGAAGCATATCCTTGATTTAGCAAGAAACAAATTGAAAACTCCTGTAGTTTTCCAGTAGTATTTTTTTTCAAACCTGGACCCTGACTTCCTATGTATTACATGTAATGTGGACAAAAATCATTGACATTGGTCCAGTATTGAGCGGGAACGCTGTAACCGGCAGCCCCAATCAGGCAGCAATGTAATCAAATGCAAATGCTCACCGTTCATTTCCCCAGTTCTGTCTCATTTCAGTGGCGTCAGCAGTCGTGACCCTGTACGCACCCTGTGTACATTTCTTTGTTTATGCACCTCTGTTGTTGTTGTTGTTGTTGTTAACAGGGTTGGATTTTACCGGGGATTGAGAGCTCTGTTTTTCTGTGACACACTGCAACACATCTGTAGGTTTTCTCGGCGCTGTCTTGAGTGATCTATAAAACCTTGTCTCCGACTCGTATAGTGGAACATTACAGTGAGCATGTTTATACCTAACTGTCAATAAATGGATCTGCAAATCCAAAGTTACACACAAACTGGACATTAGTTTATTTATAGCCCAGAAAACACGGCTGAAACAAGTTCATACGCTCACCTCTCAGTTGCTTATTTAGATAGGCCTATATTATTTTTGCTGAAAGTCACTACAGCTATGACTACATTGTTTTGACCATCTGTGAAACTATAGTGTGAAAATGTGTGTGTGTGTGTGTGTGTGTGTGTGTGTGTGTGTGTGTGTAACTGGCTGCTTGTGGTGTAATTGGCCTTCTACATGACTTTTCATATGAGTTACTGAATGAGAGCTTCTTCAACGTACTCTGCAATAGAATCCTGCCGGTGCCACTGTCTTGTTTAGTCCTGAAAATTTATTATAGCAATCTTGCTGCCATCAAAGACTGGATGGCCTCTAACTTTCTGCAAATAAATATTGATAAAACCAAAGTTCTGGTTATCGATCGTGATCATGACAATGTATTTTTGTTTCTTTTTGAGAGAAAGAGAGAGAGAAACAGAAACAACACCCTCGCATTCAGACATTTCCAGCCAGCCAGGCCATGGGCAGACCAATCACAGCCTCTCACATGGGGCCAGTGTAGGAAGTCAAAATATATTTGGAAGGTGGAAACTTTTGCTGGCGCATAAAAAAATATTAATAAAGTAGTTGTTTTGTAATGTGAAATAAACAGCCCTAATTAAAATGTCAACAGTAGTTATCACCTTGTGCCAGCATGAATAAATAAAGAAAATACCACTACTTCTACTATATATATACACACACATATACACATATATATATATATATATATATATATACACACACATATACACATATATATATATATATATATATACTGTCTTTGTATACTGTGTCTGTGTCCAGGGTCTGTATGCAGGTTTCGGCCTAAAAGGAAGTTTTTCCTCGCCACTGTTGCACCAAATGTTTGCTTGTGGGAAATTGTTGGGTCTTTGTAAATGATAGTGTGGTCTAGACCTACTCTATCTGGAAAGTGTCTTGAGATAACTCTTGTTATGATTTGATACTATAAATACAATTGAATTGACTATACCCTAGCTGTGCATTTATATGTAACAGATCTGTTTCTGTGAGTATATGTTAGAGACAGAAATGAAGGGCCTTGCTCAAGGGCACCTCAGTGGGGCTAATGAGGGAGGGATAAGCGCTGCTCTTTCACTTTCCCCACCCAGATTTTATCCTGTTGGTGTGGGGATTGAACCCTCGGCCTCACTTCTCTAACCTTTAGGCCACCACTGCTTTCCACCGGTGGCAGACTTGTGTACATCGAGGCCAGGGTACTACAGATGAAAAACAGCATTTTGGCTAATTATGGCATTTTATTAATTTGCACTGTCCCCTTCTTAAATAAACTGACTTAAATGACTTTTTGGAGCGTCCCTCTTTCATTCCTTCAACCAGCTTCTTGAAAAGGTCACCTCATATCCAAAAACCTGTTGATATCCAAGTCTTTGATCAAGTAGTTGTGTTTCTCGTTTTCTTTTGGCCATGCATCTCTACCGCAGCCCTGCAAATGTCAGCTGGTTGGTTTGTGTACAACAACCATAACAACGCACAGAGCTGACCGTAAACTGTCACAAACTGCAGTAAAAACCCTGATTGAGACACATATTCTGAATGCTCTGTATACGTGTCCAAAGAACGCTTCTGAAACCTGAATAATACCGACATATCCCACAAGTCTTGGTCGAACATTCGGATAAAGGCCTCGTTCTGAATACATGGAGGCACTCTTCCATCGTCACAATCAGAAACACAGCAGTGGAAATTATTGCGGCTTGGACATTCAGTTTACTAAATACACTCACACAAGTTACTTTACTGTTAGATTTACCATTTGAAAACCTAGAGAGCCTGGAAATGAAAACTTCTTGTGGTACATTTGTAATGTTTCTTGGCCCAATGTCATATATTGATATGATATGATAATTATGATAAAGTGTACATTTGTTTTCTGTTTGTATCAGCTGGTGTGGCAGTCATGTGATGATAGCAGGCAGGTCAGCCTCCACAGACAAAGCTTCATCTCGTAAAGCTCGTAACACACTGCTGCTGCATCTGGTGCAGCTGGGCCTCAGTCTCTCATCTCGTTAATTGTAGCCATCTCAAAAGTTGTTACGAGGATAGTGCTTGTGCAGATCTAGAATGTTTTTTATGTGCTTATCATCATTCTCTCTAGGGGCCCTATCTTGCACCCGGCGCAAGTGTCTTTGCTAGTTTAAGACCGACCCAGTTGTCAGTTTCCCGTTGAGCGCCCGCGTCGTTTAAATAAATTCACCTGCGCCCATCTGTGGTCCATGGGCGTGCTGGTCTTACAGGGAGGTGTGTTCAGGTGCATTCTGCACGTGCTGGTCTTACAGGGAGGTGTGTTCAGGTGCATTTTGGGCGTGCTGGTCTTACATTGAGGTGTGTTCAGGTGCATTCTGGGCGTATTGCTATCTTGAGGCAGCGGGAAGTGATGGCACCATTGACCAACAAAAACCTGGTCTAAAGTCAATAACGCAGCATTTCATTGTTATTTTAACAGAGCATTAGTAAAATGCTCCTAGGCTCGTACACAGCGTGCGCACACTATGCTTGTTACACACACAGGGACGCACAGCAGCACACACACATGCAGAAGATTACAAATACAAATATTACGGAGCAAATCCTCCATCATAACAGCAATGCTCCAAGGTCCAAACGCACCTGGCTTTTAAAGGGAATGGGAGATGATCTCTGATTGGTTGATTGCATGTTACGCCCAAAACACACCTCTGATTAATGAAGACACTAGAGCTTCTTTCTTTCACTAAAGAAATATTGTTAAGGTACGATCTTTTCATCCATCCATCCATCCATCTTCATCCGCTTATCTGGGGTCGGGTCGCGGGGGTAGCAGCTCCAGCAGGGGACCCCAAAGGGGGGGGGGGGGGGGGGGGATCGTTTCATCCCATGAAAATGCAGAAAAACTGCATTTATTTCAAGTCGATTGGTTTACTATAATGCTCTATTTACCGGTTTTTCAAAACAATCAATTGACAAACTGCAGAACTTTGCTGACAGGCTTTCAACTACAACAAGAAGGAGAGTTTCAGCTCCCAGTGTCTTTTAGGATAGATTTTAAACTTCTTTACTTGTTTATAAGGCTCTTAATCCTCGTGTTGTCTTCCCGTCCACCGTGCAAGTTTTTGTTTTTCCGGGTCAAAATTTTAAATACATTTTTTTTTTTCAAGATTTTGGTCGCTGCTGCTGGACCTCCTTAGTTTACATTGATTGACAGCTTTCATTCAGGAAACACAGAGTTGTTGTCCTGGCCGAACAACAGTTTTTACAGTTTTTATAACAATGTAGCGCAAGATAGCACCGTAAACAAAGGAATATAAGCTATGTGTCTCAAACCGTTCTGATGCTTGGATATGGGAGATGCTTTTAAAATGTCCGTAATCCTTGCCGATGTTCACCATGCATCCTTATCTATTAGAGCTAACGTTATAGCCTAAGCTACCATGACTAATGATACCAGATTACACTTATTGTTTAACTTAACTTAGGCTATTTCAATCAGGAGAGACTTTGTTTGCAGATATGCAAAAATATTTATTGTACAACTGCATGATAGAATGTACAAGTCTTTTGGAGATTAGACTCCATCGAATTAATAATATTTTTTACAGGGGTAGTGAACAGGAACATAACCCCCAAAACGTGACGGGAATTATAGATTAGAACATATAAAATATTTAGTATGTATACTGTAACATGTATTCATAAATGCATACATACATACTAGCATATACACCTTAATACTTATCTCCTGCCTGAAAATAGAAATGTCGGTGTAGTAATACAGCCCCCAAAACAGAAGTAAATAATTCCCGCAATTTCATCAAGGTGGAACACAGACCGCAAGACAAGAAGGGCAAAAGAAATAACGGCATCTCGCTGATGTGGCAATTCAGGCCAGCAAACAAAGCAAAAAATAAAATCCTAACCATTTTTTATTATCCTCGGCACGATGGCCGGCAATGGCAATGCTGGCCAAAAGAAGCAGATAGCGTAACCATTTTTTAATTAACCTCGGCAATGCTGGCCAACAAGACAACAAAATCCTAACCATTTTTTATTTTTATATTTTTTTTATTAACCTCTGCAATACTGGCCATGAACCACGACATACAAAGAATAATGTGACATAAGCGGAACACACCACCACCAGTTATATGCATGCTTACCAGAATTATGGCTTTAATGATCGTTGATTGGTGAGAAGGTCGTCGATGTCAGGACGAATATATGAGGAGTAAGCAGAAGATGACCAACGACCCAGCAGTTGCAGCAAAGCACAAAATATGCCCCTGATTAGACACCGTAGTCGCAGCCCCTATCCTAGGGGGATGAATAATTCTGAGGTGGAATATTAGATCTAAGAAGAACTAGCTTCAGATGAAACCCAAACCAAGCTTTCGACAGGGGGAATCCCCCGGGGATGAGGAACAGCGGCGCAAGGGAGCCAGTACAAGGCCTCAACTTAAATAGTTTAACATGGATTTGAAGGGACAAAAAGAAGTATCGGTGCGGGCGACGAGGACTGAGCAAGCACCACCACGTTTAGAATGTTTAAGTTTTAAGCGATAATGACCAGGATGAAAAGCTAGATCAGAGAAAGTGACATCACTATCGGGGTTAAAATTTTTAGAAGGGGTAGTAAATACGCCGCATCTGAGAAAGGCATAAAAAGCCAGCAAAAACACGGACTCTAGCAAGGTGTCTACGTAAGGAGAAAACGCTCCCGCTCTGAGAATCGAGACCATAGCGTGCAAAATACCGAGAGTAATAGGCTGCCTCGGATCGGGGGAAGAAGGATGAGTCTTGGAGATGCCTTTCAGCATTAATTTAACAGCCCGATTAGAAAAAATGCTCGGAAAAGACGGATCATAACACCAGATACGAAACTGAACGCCTGCAATCAAACCTTGAGTATACTGCAACTTAAATTTGCGAGTGTCGGTACAATAACAAATGAATGCACAAATAAGAACTGGTTTAAGAGGAACAGAAACAGAGAACACAAAAGAAACAGAATGTGTGCCAAGCATAATCATATGTTTTCAAAGTAGACACAGCTAAGCCTTTCCCCATATAATCCCTAGAGGATTCTAGATAATGATGAAGGGGGTTTAAGTTTAATACAGCGCCAGCTCTTGGAGAGAAGGAAGAGTTACAGGTAAGGGGCTGGCTGTTGGGCATAGGCGCCGAAAGGCCTGAAAATGAAAACGAGACAGAGCATCAGCTACACCACTGGAATGACCGGGAACATGACGGGCAGTGATGAGAAAATTGTGCAGACCATGTGATGCTTATCATGAACGGCATGATTTCACTACACACGAAGAGCGCCCCCTATTTATGATGTCTACAACCGCTTGATTATCACACAAAACGGAGATACGTTTGCGCTTCCAGTGATGGCCCCAGACGCGGCATGCTACAGCCATGGGGTAAAATATCATGCAAGGCTGATGAATCAAGCTGGGAGAAGGAGGGAGGCCAGTGGCCTGCGAACCACTTCCCTTGGAAAAAACCTCCGAACCCAGCGGAAGGGGCCGCGTCTGTGAAGAACTGCATCGAGTCGGAAGAATGCACCAAATCATCATAGAAAAAAGAAATACCATTCCAACGCTCGAGAAGGTGAGACCAAAAACGCAAATCGGAGCGGCAGCCTGCATCAAGGGATACGAGACCATGCAGTTGAGGAACTGAAGATGCCGTATCCAGTAACCGGGAAATAAACGCCCCTGAGGGATGACGCGCATGGCGAAGTTAAGATGGCCTAGAAGGCAAAGTAACTGACATTTAGTTATAGAAACAGCGGAAGAAAAAGACGCAGCGATCTCACGAATGCGCTATAATTTGTCGAGCAGGAGAGACGCCTCCATGCCGACGGAATCGAGGGTTATGCCGAGAAACTCCAGGCGCGTGGCAGGACCTATGGTTTTCTCTTCCGACAAAGGAACGCCAAGGGAAAGAAAGCAACTCCTCAGCTTCCCCAAAGATGAGCCTGAGCTATCGTGAGGGGGGTCGATGAGCAGAAAATCATCCAGCAAATGAAGCACCGATGGCACCCTCACCCTGTTAAGCAGGATCCAGCAAAGCGCTTCTGACACATGATTGAAAATGCACGGGCTGCTCCTGCACCCGAAGGTCAGGCGCACCCCAAAATAGAATTTGGAATCCCACTTAACACCGAAAAGAGGCCACTGGGATGGGATAAATGGGCACGATTTTAAAAGCCTCGGTAATGTCAGCCTTGGAAAGCCAAGCGCCCACCCCCGCCAGCTTAATCAATTTGATGCCGTTATCGACGGTGGCATAGTGCAGAGAAAAGGGGACCAGTGGGATGAGACTATTGATGCTGGGGAGGGGACCGTTATGCGGCGCGGACAGATCGAAAATCAGGCGCTTTTTTCCAGAATATTTCCTAGTAGCCACGCCGATTGGATTAACGCGAAACAAGGAAAACGGAGAAGAGCTGAATGGCCCGATAACATAGCCTTCGGTGTCGGGATTGGAAGTAGCAGAAAGGAGATTTTTAGCCACGAAAGTAATGTTTGGCGCCGTGAGAATGCCCACCCGAAAACCTTGGGAAAGCCCATAGAGAAGGTGATCTACAAACACAGAATCAGGATGAGTCAGTTCAGATGCCAACGTATACAGGTTTAATGGAGTGGATGGGTGAACAGTCAAAATGTCTTTGAGCTGCGTCGAGACAGTAGCTGGGCAGGCCGGGGCTGGCGCAAGCGCCGAGGGCAGACTGACCGGGAGTGTGCATCGCAACAGTAGCTGCAGATGTGGAGAAATATACAATTGGGAAAGGCACAAACACTTTCATTAAAGCTACTGCAAATGGGAGGTTTGGAAGGCATAATGACTTGGCGTCCCCAGGCAGCCATGCCGGGAGAGGAACAGGGATGAGGAGGGTGGGAGAGGGGACCGGGGTCCTGAGTGAATGGCAGCGAGGGGCAGAGAGAAGCCACGCGGCCCGCAGCTCCGCAAGTGGAACAGTAATTGACTTGCGCACCCCCCACCAGCATAACCAGAAGCTCGATATCCAGAACGGACCAGTCCACCCGACCTGAACAGCCAGCTCGCGAGCGGGAGCCGGGCAGGGCAGCCAGCCACGAGCTTCTGCGAACACCATCCTGAGAACCAGGAATCGCCTCCATGACGAGCAGAAAACAGGAACCGGGTCCAAAGCATGATCGGACTCGTAGTCTGACACAGCGATCACGAGAAACAAAACACCAACCGGAGAGGAAAAAAGATCCATGTAGCCGTAAATGACAAAGGTGAACGCTTTGCCTGAAACAACAGCTGATAGCACAGGGAGAACAGATTTAAAGCAGAGCTGTAATGCTGTGATTGGCCCTTGAATTTCGTGGCCATGTCTGATTGTTTTAACTGAAAGTATCGCTTCTAAACTGCTGATTTGATTTAAGAAAAAAGATTAGAGATTGGGTTAATGACGTCTTCCTGAAAGAATTTACGCTGAGCTTCATTAGTAGACTATTAACGTTACATTAATACACCACGTCATGTCAACTGGAACCTGTGGTAAGAGATTGCTGGCGTAACAAGCTCGCTGACCGCGCTCTCACTCACACACATCGGCCATTTAGCAGGAAGAGGGTAGCTGCAGGCCCTGGAGCTCTGCCCGGCAGCGGCGTTTGGTAGTCCATTAACCCAAAAGATGGTGACTTTGCGTGGGTATGGAGTGCCGTGGGCTGCCAGCCGTGACGGAGCTCCATCTACCTCACAGCAGGCCAGGGTCTGTGAAGGAGGGCAGGCCGGGTCGGTGAGGCAGCAAAACAGGCAGCACTGGCCACTGAACTCCGACACACGGACAAAATTTTCAATTACAGATAAATTTTCGTAAAACGGCCCATATTTGACCTCTACATAGTTGATTTCTCGCATAAAAAAGTCTCAGAAGTGAATTTAGTGGTAAAATAGCAGATGAACAATGTATACAATTTCTGAGATCTGCGCGACCTATTCAGAAGACTAAGCTGACCTCAGATCAGTGGTGTAGCCTATGGAAATGTTTGGGCGTGACAAAGATAGAGACTAGAGCCAAATGAGGAGGAGCTCGTTGAGATTTGCCCGTTTTCAGAGGCAGTTTCAAATGTGAGATTTGCATAGGAAAGAGGTGTCAATGGGATTTTGAGGTTCTATGTATGTCCTAGTTACCCACTAAACTGTCATTATTCAACTATGACAAGGTAACATCGGTTTTGCATTCAGTCACCCCTTTAAAGTTAGTGGCTGTCAGGTAACCTAACTGCCTAAGCTTACAGTGAAAAATATGAATCTTACAATAGTTACAAATAACAGTAAACTGTTTTTAAAGTTGCTAAGCCGATATTAAGCAAAATAGTAATAATAACAATAATGGCAATACAATATCAAATATCAATAATAAAAATACCATAAATATACAAATCATAACTCTAAGAATGAATGAATTATTTAAGTGTAAGATCAACAGATAAGTCTTGAGACCCCTCTTGAAGGATCCAAAACGATCACATGAACGCAGAACACTAGGCAACTCATATCAGAGGACTGTCTGCAGGGAATATGTCTGACCAATCACGGTGGGTTTGGGCCGCCTGGGCAAAAAATGCCAGGGCCAATTTTTTGTCCCAGTCCAGCCCTGGTTGAACTAGTGCATGAAGAGTGATATCTATATATAATTTGCTTGTTTTGTTTTATCGCACTCCCGAGATATGACATAATCCTGATGCCATACGGACATGTGATGGTGTCACATGAAATGGGTGTGAAGACAGAGCTCATATACAGTATATAAGTGTGGACAAACCTCACAGACCAGCTTTGCTCACATAGAAGCAAGCACAAACCCTTAACCTGCTAACTGTCGAGAGGGGAAAATGTACGTGGACGATTTGAGATTTTTCATGTGAACTCAATAGGCATGTCTGCTGATGTTGGATCTTAGTTGTCGTGGAAATACAATCTGGAAGAAATCCATTGTGTTCAATAGGTGACTGTCTTAATTGCTTCGCAAACATGTCATATGCAAATAAGTCTCTGACCAATGTCACTGCTGAACAGCAGTCTCAGGGGTTACTGGAAAGATTGTTATTCTCCACTGTGACTACAGTGCCGTGCTGTGTGTTTCTCTACATTAATGGGACCATGTTATTCACCTTGAGAAGTAAAACTGTTTTTCGTGAGACTTCCCGTTACATTCTTCTGTTTAACCTCCTTTTTGCAGACACTGTACAGATGGCACTGAGTCAGTTACTATACATACTGGCTGCTTGTCAACTAAGGCTAACATATCCTTTATGTGGTGTTCTCACCTTGCTCGCTAATCTCACAAATGGAATCTCTCCTCTCACACTGGTGGTGATGTCTCTGGAGAGATATGTAGCTGTGTGCTACCCACTGAGGCACTCTACCATCATCACCATCAGAAACACTGAAGTGGCTATCGTTGTGGTTTTGGTCTTCTGTTCACTAAATACACTCACACAAGTTATTTTACTGTTAGATTTTCCATTTAAAGACCTAGAGAGCCTGCAGATGAAAGAGTTTTGCTCTCACATATCCATGTTTCTTGGCCCAATGTCTGATATTTATGATAAAGTGTACACTTGTGTTCTGTTTGTATCAGCAGGTGTGGTAATCATTTCCTCCTATATTGGTGTGATGATAGCAGCCAGGTCAGCCTCCACAGACAAAGCTTCAGCTCTAAAGGCTCGTAACACACTGCTGCTGCATATGGGGCAGCTGGGCCTCAGTCTCTCCTCAACCATTTACAGCCCCATCATCATTGCTCTTTCGAGAATTGTAACAAGGATAGTATTTGTGCGTATCTATAACGTTTTATATGTGTGTATTTTCATCTTGCCCAGATGTCTGAGTTCTCTCATTTATGGCATAAGAGATCAGACCATCAGACCTGTCCTCATAAACCATCTATGTTGTCGACTGAAACTCTCAGTCAAGGCTAAGGTCTCACCCTAGACTTCATGAAGAGGATCAGGCTTTTGTATTTGCTTGTAAATGTAGTCTTAACAACCCAAGAAGAAGCATATCCTTGATTTAGCAAGAAACAAATTGAAAACTCCTGTAGTTTCCCAGTAGTATTTTTCAAACCTGGACCCTGACTTCCTATGTATTACATGTAATGTATATGTGAGTAATCTGGACGAACATCATTGACATTGGTCCAGTATTGAGCGAGAACGCTGTAACCGGCAGCCCCAATCAGGCAGCAATGTAATCAAATGCAAATGCTCACCGTTCATTTCCCCAGTTCTGTCTCATTTCAGTGGCGTCAGCAGTCATGACCCTGTACGCACACTGCGTACATTTTTTGGTTTATGCACCTCTGTTGTTGTTGTTGTTGTTGCCAGATATATATATATATATATATACTATATACTATATATAGATATATATCTATATATGTATATATATCTATATAGATATATAGATATATATCTATATAGATATATATATATATATATATATATATATATATATATGTATATATATATATATATACTGTCTTTATGTACTGTGTCTGTGTCCAGGGTCTGTATGCAGTTTTCTGCCTAAAAGGAAGTTTTTCCTCGCCACTGTTGCACCAAATGTTTGCTTGTGGGAAATTGTTAGACTTAGAAGTTTAGAGTTAAGAGTCTTCACATCATGGTTGTTGGTTGTTATAGACCCCCCCCCCTCAGCTGACAGTAGCACTCTTTCCTCTCTGAGGGAGTTTTTAACAAGTCTGAATTATAATGAAATTGTCTTATTAGGAGATCTTAATTGGAACTGGCTTCTGCCAATATCTGACCATTTTAAATCATTTTGTGATTCTTTAAATTTTTTTCAGAATGTGAATAGCCCCACCAGACCAAACTTAAAACATCCAGAAAAATCATCATTAATTGATCTCATTCTTAAAAATGCCCCTCACAAATATTCCTGTGCCTCTGTTTTTGCAAATGATATAAGTGATCATTGTCTTATTACATCTGTAAGGAACACAAAAATTCCTAAAACAAGGCCACGCATAATTTTTAAGAGGGCAATGAAGCAGTTTTCAATGCAGGGCTTTTTACATGATCTGTATGATTTTGATTGGGGAAGAATTAGTCTTATTGATAATGTTGAAAATGCTTGGACATGTTTTTTATGATGGTTTTACAGACCTGGTAAATAAGAATGCCCCACTCAAAAGACATAGACTGAAAGGGCGAAATAACGTTCTGTTTAGCAATGACTTGTCTGACCTTCTTCTAGAGCAAAATCAAGCCTGGGCTCAAGCTAGAAAGTCAAAGCTCGAGTCTGACTGGTTGAAATTTCGGCGTTTACGTAATTTATGTACTGTAAAAATCCGTAATGCCAAATCCGCCTATTTCCTTTCTGAAACATCGAAAAATTGAAATAATCCTCTCAAGTTCTGGAAAACAATCAAATTATTAACGGAGTCAAAAACTGATACAGAAGTACCATCTTGTATTGTTGTTGATGACAAAAATGAAATCTTCAATAGTTTTAATAATCATTTCATTGCTGCTGGTTCCCTTTATGAAACACTAAATAATCCAGTTTCCAGTTCTCCCACTGCATGTTCTGTTGATCATTTACTGTCAGCTCAGCTATTTCATTTCAAGACAGTAACCGTACAAGAAGTAAGAAAGGCCTTGAAAGATCTAGATCCAAAAACATCATCAGGTCCAGACAAATTGGAACCATATTTTCTAAAACATAGCTGCAGATTTGATAGCAAATCCAGTTACATATTTAATTAACCTTTCTTTAGCCACAAATCAAGTACCAGCCATCTGGAAATCTGCCAATGTTCTCCCCCTTCACAAAGGTGGTGATCCTGCAAACATAAATAACCTATTTCTAAATTGTCAGCATTGGCTAAATTAATGGAATCAGTCATCAGCATGCAATTAAAAGACTATTTAATTAATAAAAATATTCTGAATGAGTCATAAGTGTACTTGGTACCAGAGCACCCTAGGCCAAAGGTCAATGATCGATTTTATAATCCTTTCATCTGATCTGAGGCCATATGTTTTGGACACTCGGGTGAAGAGAGGGGCGGAGCTGTCAACCGATCACCATCTGGTGGTGAGTTGGGTCAGGGGGTGGGGGAAGACTCTGGACAGACCTGGTAAGCCCAAACGGGTAGTGCGGGTAAATTGGGAACGTCTGGAGGAGGCCCCTGTCCGACAGACTTTCAACTCACACCTCCGGCGGAGCTTTTCGTGCATCCCTGTGGAGGCTGGGGGCATTGAACCTGAGTGGACAATGTTCAAAGTTTCCATTGCTGAAGCTGCGGTGAGGAGCTGTGGTCTTAGGGTCTTAGGTGCCTCAAGGGGCGGTAACCCACGAACACCGTGGTGGACACCGGTGGTCAGGGAAGCCGTCCGATTGAAGAAGGAGTCTTTCCGGGATATGTTATCCCAGACTGACTCCGGAGGCAGTTGCAAGGTACCGAAGGGCTGAAGGGCTGCAGCCTCTGCCGTGAAAGAGGCAAAGCAGCGTGTGTGGGAGAAGTTCGGAGAAGACATGGAGAAGGACTTTCGGTCGGCACCAAGGTACTCTCTGGAAAACCGTTCGCCACCTCAGGAGGGGAGCGGTGAACCATCCAAGCTGTGTACAGTAAGGATGGGACGCTGTTGACCTCAACTGAGGAGGTAATAGGGCGGTGGAAGGAGCACTTTGAGGAACTCCTAAATCCGACTAATACGCCTCTATGGTAGAGGCAGAGCTGGAGGATGAGGGGGGATTGGCATCAATTTCCCTGGTGGAGGTTGCTGAGGATAGTTAAACAACTCCACAGTGGCAAAGCCCCAGGAATTGATGAGATCCGTCCCAGAAATGCTTAAAGCTCTGGGTGTGAGGGGTTGTCTTGGTTGACACGCCTCTTCAACATTGCGTGGAAGTCTGGGACGGTGCCTAGGAGTGGCAGACCGGGGTGGTGGTTCCCCTTTTTAAAAAGTGGGACCAGAGGGTGTGTGCCAATTACAGGGGTATCACACTTCTCAGCCTCCCGGTAAAGTCTACTCAAGGTGCTGGAAAGGAGGGTTCGGTCGATAGTCGAATCTCAGGTTGAAGAGGAATAATGCGGATTCCGTCCTGGTCGTGGAACAACGGACCAGATCTTTACTCGCAAGGATCCTGGAGGAGCCTGGGAGTATGCCCAACCAGTCTACATGTGTTTTGTGGATCTGGAGAGGGCGTATGACCGGGTGCCCCGGGAGATACTGTGGGAGGTGCTGCGGGAGTACAGGGTGAGGGGTCCCTTCTCAGGGCCATCCAATCTCTGTACCGACCAAAGCGAGAGCTGTGTCCGGGTTCTCGGCAGTAAGTCGGACTCGCTTTCAGGTGAGAGTTGGCCTCCGCCAGGGCTGCGCTTTGTCACCAATCCTGTTTGTAGTATTTATGGACAGGATATCGAGGGCGTAGTCGGGGTGGAGAGGGGTTGCAGTTCGGTGGGCTGGGGATCTCATCGCTGCTTTTTTGCAGATGATGTGGTCCTGATGGCATCATCGGCCTGTGACCTTCAGCACTCACTGGATCGGTTCGCAGCCCGAGTGTGAAGCGGCTGGGATGAGGATCAGCACCTCTAAATCGGAGGCCATGGTTCTCAGCAGGAAACCGATGGAGTGCCTTCTCCAGGTAGGGAATGAGTCCTTACCCCAAGTGAAGGAGTTCAAGTACCTTGGGGTCTTGTTCGCGAGTGAGGGACAATGGAGCAGGGAGATTGGTCGGAGAATCGGCACAGCAGGTGCGGTATTACATTCAATTTATCGCACCGTTGTGACTGAAAAAGAGAGCTGAGCCAGAAGGCAAAGCTCTCAATCTACCGGGTCAGTTTTGTTCCTACCCTCACCTATGGTCATGAAGGCTGGGTCATGACCGAAAGAACAAGATCCAGGGTACAAGCGGCCGAAATGGGTTTCCTCAGGAGGGTAGCTGTCGTCTCCCTTAGAGATAGGGTGAGAAGCTCAGTTATCCGTGAGGAGCTCGGAGTAGAGCCTCAACTGGCGAAAGGAGCCAGTTGAGGTGGTTCGGGCATCTGGTAAGGATGCCCCCTGGGCGCCTCCCTATGGAGGTGTTCCAGGCAAGTCAAGCTGGGAGGAGGCCTCGGGGAAGACCCAGGACTAGGTGGAGGGATTATATCTCCAACCTGGCCTGGGAACGCCTCGGGATCCCCCAGTCGGAGCTGGTTAATGTGGCCCGGGAAAGGGAAGTTTGGGGTCCCCTGCTGGAGCTGCTACCCCCGCGACCCGACCCCGGATAAGCGGATGAAGATGGATGGATGGATGGATTCTGAATGAATTCCAATCTGGTTTTAGGAAACAACATAGTACAATAACAGCTGTTTCAAAAGTTGTAAATGATCTGGTCAAAATCTTAGACAATAAACAGCACTGTGCAGCACTGTTTATTGATTTGTCAAAAGCTTTTGACACATAAAATACTTCTTCAAGACTCACCTCTATTGGACTATCAGAACAAGCAGTGGGATGGTTCAACGGTTATCTATCAGGGAGAACACAATGTGTGCGAGTAGATGGTTTTACTTCTGCCTCCCTAAATATTTCAAAAGGGGTGCCTCAAGGCTCAATCCTTGGGCCGCTTCTTTTTAGCATTTATATAAACAACCTCTGTAATAATATAAATAATACAAACTAGCATTACTATGCTGATGATACTGTTCTCTACTGTTCTGGGTCCACTTTAGGTCAAGCAATCACACATTTACAATCTGCTTTTAACATCTTGCAACATAATTTGGCTACTTTAAAGTTGGTTCTAAACTCTTTCACTGAGGGAAAATCATCTAAAAACAATGTCCCAACCATTTGTACACTTTCAGGTACAGAAATCGAAGAAGTGTCACATTACAAATACTTTGTATTATTGATCAATCACTGTCTTTTACATTGCATGTCCAAGGTTTGGTTAAAAAACTGAAGTTGAAGTTAGGTTTTTTTCTTTAGAATCAAGTCCTGTTTATCCTTTGAAGCAAAAAAACAACTTAAATGCAACTTTCTTGTCTGTTTTGGACTATGGTGACATTTTATATATGTATTCAACCTCCCAGTGTCTTCATGCTTTGGACACGGTGTTTCATGGAGCCTTAAGATTCATCACAAACTTAAAATCTCATACTCTTCACTGTTTGCTGTACTCTCGGGTCAAGTGGTTCTCCCTCTCAATCAGGCGTTGGATGCACTGGCATCTTTTTATTTATAAAGCAGTATTAGGACTACTTGCTCCTTATCTGAACACTTACATCCTCCCGAGGTCTGCAGGGACATATCACTTGCGTTCACAGGATCTGTTTTTATTGTCAGTCCCTAAAGCCCGCACTGACTTTGGTAAAAAGGCTTTTAATTTTGCAGCACAGGAATTTGAGTAAAGGTGATATAACAGATGTATTTTATTTCTTCTCATTGGTACAATGATTAAAATGGCTGAATTTGTTAAAAGGGATAAAATGGCACATTGAAAGTGTTGTTGTTGTTACACGGGCGCCTCCATGTTGGAATTCCATAATCGGCTACGTCACTAGCATGATAAGCAGCCATAGAATGTAAACAGTCTGAGGCTAACGGACATGGCTGAGGAAACGGAAACCAACAGGTCTAGGGGGGGTTCATACTGCATTACCCCTGGCTGCAGTAATGAATTGTATAAGGCTAAGGCAGCTGGGGTTACAACACATTTCCACAGGCTACCTTTGACAAGGAAACCAGTCCCCAACTCATGGCTAGCTGCCTTAAAACTGGCCAGCCCTCCAACAGCCCCTGGATTTCGAGTCTGTAGCGACCATTTTTTAGCGACAGACTATTTAGAGAGCTGTACTTTTGATACAACAGGGTCACTGGTGAGGGTTAAGTCCAACAGACTGAAACCTGAGGCCATTCCGTCAATTATCGATTTTTCAGGCTACAGTACAGGGCAGACCAACAGCAAGTACCAACACCACCGATGCTATCTGCCGCAGAGACAGGGCGCTGAAAACGCTCACATCAGGCAGAGGACAGAGAGGTTTAGCTGTTATCCAGCATGCTAGCAATCTACTAGGCAAAGGGCTGGATGTAACGTTGTTGTGACATACACAAAACACGTACATATTCACTTACACGCACAAATAATAAAGCCTAACGTGTAGGCTTTACAGTGTTCAACAAAACTGAGACTGACACACTGGGCATCATTGAAAATGAGTCACAAAACCAAGCTAGGTACCAAACGATCCAACCTAGGGAAAGGGCTAGCAGCTAAACACGTTGGAAACACTTATGTCAAACTCCACAAGCTAGCGCTCCGACCATAGACTGTATAAATAAACCATGACTCTGATGATATCACAGATCAATAATAATGCGTTACAGAATATATGTAACAGAATCCAGTGTCCCTTTCTACTCACCCTGAAGCTAGCTGATGTCTCAGGGCACATTGTTGATGCAGAGGGAGTTCAACTCACAGAAAAAGCTGCTAGTTCCATAATAAGAGTATCTGTGCAGTAACCATTTGTGCAATATCCATCAACGACCACAAGGAAAAAATCTGCCAACTCTGCACTAGCCTAAAGTAAACGCCAAAACTCGTGACTCCTCCGTGCATCTATGGTCAACCTGGGGTGACTCTCCTACGTACAGCTAACTTATTTTTTTTTAACAAACGTTATTTATTTTGGTTTTAACATTTTGCGTGCAGCTAACTTAACAAGCGATCCCATTGGATGAATTTGCCCAATCACATTTTCCATTTATCTGCCTCGATTTTCTAAAACGCACAGGACCTTTTCTATTTTCTCTAAATGCACACGATATATAAGCAGTCTCTATTTCCTAAAATACATAATGTGCTTGGATACAATAAATGACTGAAACTGATCGTCCTCCATGTGGTGGTAGTCAGACACTACAGGCCTGTCCCTCACAGGCTCAAATGCGTAATCCATGCCATTAAAATGACTCATTTCCATGTGTATTTGATATACTGCACTGTAGCCTATATACCTTCGCAGGTCCTACCATGCCAGTGACGTCATCGAAATTGTCAGCGTTCTAATACTAACAAACGTAATTTTTGTGTTGCTTAAAAAAAGCTATATTGATTTTTTTTAATTACATTTTTTTGTGTAATTCATTTTTATTTGTCATAACCAACACGTTATCAACGTTGATTCTTTCAGTTCAGTTCATCTTTAAAGGCTTTTTAAAGGATCTTGCAGAAAGGCAGTCTGTCTGTCATTGTTTTTAAATTGATTTAGGACCCACATTTTTCTTTATGATGACATTGTTGTTTGAATATGATGAGTGAAAGTGTGTCTATGTTTTTACTTGTTATTGTCTTTGTATTTATTTCAAACCACGCTGCTGCCACTTGCCAGGACACTCTTGTAAAAGAGATTGGTAATCTCAAGGAGTTTTTTATCCTGGTTAAATAAAGGTTTGAATGAATGAATGTTGGGTCTCTGTAAATGATAGAGTGTGGTCTAGACCTACTCTATCTGTAAAGTGTCTCTTGTTATGATTTGATACTATAAATAAAATTGAATTGAATTGACTATACCCTAGCTGTGCATTTATATGTAACAGATCTGTTTCTGTGAGTATATGTTAGAGACTGATGCGGGTGTATGGCGTCAGATTTATCTCATATCTCGCGAGCGCGATAAAACATGCTCCACAAGCTAATTATATAATTTCAGGAGGGGTTTCGCCCTCGTCGACGGCTGCCCGAGAGTCTTCGACGTCCTGCCTGGTCTCCAGAGGGTCTCCGTGATCCTGTCCGCCATTTCGAGGAACTCATCCTTCGCCATCCTGCTCGGCCTCCAGAAGGGCTCTGTCTTCGCCGACCTGCTCGGCCGCCTGAGGGGCTCTACCTTCATCGTCCTGCTTGGCTGCCAGAGAGATTCCGCCTTCATGCTCAGCCGCCGGATGAGTTTTGTCTTCGCCGTCGGCCACCAGAGGGGATCCGCCGTCACTGCTGCCCGCAGCCCCGGGGTTCCCGAGTCCCACTGCCATCAGTTCCCCGATCCCAGAGTTCCACGATCCTCAGTTCCCAAGCCCTGCTGTAGTCTGTTCCAGCATACTGTTTCTGTTCTCTCTTTGCCCTCTTGAGTTTTTGTTGACTTTGCTCTGACTTAACTGTCATCGCCATGGCCCCCGAAAGGACCGTTATCTGGCAGTAGGACGTGACATCATGACTTTGCGTAAGCATACACACCACTTTCCTAAAGACAAGAGGCGTGTTATCTGTACGCATTTTCAGCTGTCGGCGTGTATGGTTACGTTGTATACAGCTGACTGCAGTCTGCAACGTCTTTCTAAAGTCACGTGGTGTGTGGGGGTTGGGTTGAAAAGAAAAAACGGTTTGGATTAGGAAAAGAAGAACGGGGTTGGGTTTAGGAAAAGAACAAATGTGGAAAGGAAACATCATATGAGGGACACAAAGGAAATGCCACATGCCGGACACGATCCCCGGTCTCAGACACTGCAAAGTTATACATTGTTTGTCGGGCTATTTCGTTATTAAATTCACTTCTGAGACTTTTTTAAGCGAGAAATCAACTATATAAAGCTCAAATATGGGCCGTTTTACGAAAATTGATGGCTAATTGCAAATTTGGTAAGACGCGTCGGACTTTAGCTAGGAGCTCCACACAAGAAAGCGGCAACCTCCATATCCACCAACTACTGGAATACTTGGGGCTCCGTGGAGCTGGCTGGTTGCCAGCTGCCGGCATAACTACAGTAGCTATATTTACAGTTTGAATTTTGTCACGCCACTTATATAACATCTACCCCAAGGTCTTATAAAGCTAACAATGGTGTCCGATTTCAATTTAATGAATTTTTGTGAACATTAGGGGTTTCGTTAGCTGCGACTGTCCCTTCAATCCTATGTGTACAGATCGCAGCTAGTTAGCTTCATTTTCGGCGTAATTAGAGTATATTTAGAGCCTGAGCGCCGACAGCGGCGAAGGCCCTATTGGAACTGAAGGAATTATTATTATTATTTTCCCGGCAAATGAATCGCCTTTTTGAGGGGCTTAACATACTCAAAAACTTACCAAAATTGGCGGTCGCATCAAGTCTGGTGAAAATTTACGTATTTTAAGGGTTTCGGGAATATCTATCCATCTTCGTACGCTTATCCGGTATCGGGTCGCGGGGGTAGCAGCTCCAGCAGGGGACCCCAAACTTCCCTTTCCCGTGCCACATTAACCAGCTCCAACTGGGGGATCCCGAGGCGTTCCCAGGCCAGGTTGGAGATATAATCCCTCCACCTAGTCCTGGGTCTTCCCCGAGGCCTCCTCCCAGCTTGACGTGCCTGGAACTCCTCCCTAGGGAGGCTCCCAGGGGGCATCCTTACCAGATGCCCGAACCACCTCAACTGGCTCCTTTCGCCAGTTGAGGCTCTACTCCGAGCTCCTCACGGATAACTGAGCTTCTCACCCTATCTCTAAGGGAGACGACAGCTACCCTCCTGAGGAAACCCATTTCGGCCGCTTGTACCCTGGATCTTGTTCTTTCGGTCATGACCCAGCCTTCTTCATGACCATAGGTGTGGGTAGGAACAAAAACTGACCGGTAGATTGAGAGCTTTGCCTTCTGGCTCAGCTCTCTTTTCGTCACAACGGTGCGATAAATTGAATGTAATACCGCACCTGCTGTGCCGATTCTCCGACCAATCTCCTGCTCCATTGTCCCCTCACTCGCGAACAAGACCCCAAGGTACTTGAGTTCCTTCACTTGGGGTAAGGACTCATTCCCTACCTGGAGAAGGCACTCCATCGGTTTCCTGCTGAGAACCATGGCCTCCGATTTAGAGGTGCTGATCCTCATCCCAGCCACTTCACACTCGGCTGCGAACCGATCCAGTGAGTGCTGAAGGTCACAGGCCGATGATGCCATCAGGACCACATCATTTGCAAAAAGCAGCGATGAGATCCCCAGCCCACCGAACTGCAACCCCTCTCCACCCCGACTATGCCTCGATATCCTGTCCATAAATACTACAAACAGGATTGGTGACAAAGCGCAGCCCTGGCGGAGGCCAACTCTCACCTGAAACTAGGCCGACTTACTGCCGAGAACCCGGACACAGCTCTCACTTTGGTCGTACAGAGATTGGATGGCCCTGAGAAGGGACCCCCTCACCCCATACTCCCGCAGCACCTCCCACAGTATCTCCCGGGGCACCCGGTCATACGCCTTCACCAGATCCACAAAACACATGTAGACCGGTTGGGCATACTCCCAAGCTCCCTCCAGGATCCTTGCGAGAGTAAAGATCTGGTCCGTTGTTCCACGACCAGGACGGAATCCGCATTGTTCCTCTTCAACCTGAGGTTCGACTATCGACCGAACCCTCCTTTCCAGCACCTTGGAGTAGACTTTACCGGGGAGGCTGAGAAGTGTGATACCCCTGTAATTGGCACACACCCTCTGGTCCCCCTTTTTAAAAAGGGGAACCACCACCCCGGTCTGCCACTCTTTAGGCACCGTCCCAGACTTCCACGCAATGTTGAAGAGGCGTGTCAACCAAGACAACCCCTCCACACCCAGAGCTTTAAGCATTTCTGGACGGATCTCATCAATTCCTGGGGCTTTGCCACTGTGGAGTTGTTTAACTACCTCAGCAATCTCCACCAGGGAAATTGACGACAATCCCCCATCATCCCCCAGCTCTGCCTCTACCATAGAGGGCGTATTAGTTTAGATTTAGGAGTTTCTCAAAGTGCTCCTTCCACCGCCCTATTACCTCCTCAGTTGAGGTCAACAGCGTCCCATCCTTACTGTACACAGCTTGGATGGTTCCCCGCTTCCCCCTCCTGAGGTGGCGAACGGTTTTCCAGAAGCACCTTGGTGCCGACTGAAAGTCCTTCTCCATGTCTTCTCCGAACTTCTCCCACACCCGCTGCTTTGCCCCTTTCACGGCAGAGGCTGCAGCCCTTCGGGCCCTTCGGTACCTTGCAACTGCCTCCGGAGTCCTCTGGGATAACATATCCCGGAAAGACTCCTTCTTCAGTCGGACGGCTTCCCTGACCACCGGTGTCCACCACGGTGTTCGTTGGTTACCGCCCCTTGAGGCACCTAAGACCACAGCTCCTCACCGCAGCTTCAGCAATGGAAACTTTGAACATTGTCCACTCGGGTTCAATGCCCCCAGCCTCCACAGGGATGCACGAAAAGCTCCACTAGAGGTGTGAGTTGAAAGTCTGTCGGACAGGGGCCTCCTCCAGACGTTCCCAATTTACCCGCACTACCCATTTGGGCTTACCAGGTCTGTCCAGAGTCTTCCCCCACCCCCTGACCCAACTTACCACCAGATGGTGATCGGTTGACAGCTTCGCCCCTCTCTTCACCCGAGTGTCCAAAACATACGGCCTCAGATCAAATGAAACGATTATAAAATCGATCATTGACCTTTGGCCTATGGTGCTCTGGTACCAAGTACACTTATGAGCATCCCTATGTTCGAACATGGTGTTCGTTATAGACAATCCATGACTAGCACAGAAGTCCAACAACAAACAACCACTCTGGCCGTTCCTCCCAATCACGCCTCTCCATGTGTATCCATCATTGCCCACGTGCACGTTGAAGTCCCCCAGCAGAACTATGGAGTCCCCCACTGGAGCCCCATGCAGGACTCCACTCAAGGTCTCCAAGAAGGGCGAATACTCTGAACTCTTGTTTGTTGCATATACACAAACAACAGTCAGAGGTTTCCCCCCCCACAACCCGCAGGCGTAGGGAGGCAACCCTCTCGTGCACCGGGTTAAACTCCAACGTAGCGGCACTCAGCCGGGGGCTTGTGAGTATCCCCACACAACACAGCCCTCAGGTTCATAGGGACACACAAACCTCTCCACCACGATAAGGTGATGTTTCCCGGAGAGGGGGTTTCGGGAATAGCTGCACAAAAATGGCTCACCCTCTACAATGCGTTTAACGTAGACTCACGAAACTTGGTAGACATATCTACCATCTCAAGGCGTACAGAAAACGTCATTGGAGCCATACCCTAAACCCAACAGGAAGTCCGCCATTTTGAATTGAAAGTTCGAAATTAGTGCGATTTTGGCCATTTCCACATGTCGTACTTTAACGAACTCCTCCCAGAGATTTCATCCAATCAACTTCAAATTTGGTCTGTTCCATCTTAAGACGTTAAAGATGAAAAGTTATTAAAAGAAAAACTTTTCGTCATAGGGCGTGGCCGTGGCAGGGCGGCCATTTTGTGCGTTTCGCCATCAAAACAGGAAGTGGGTGTAACTTGAGTGTACATTGTCCAATTGGCTCGAAACTTTTCATGATTCATAAGACTCCAACCTTGGCGACAAATAAAGGCCAATATTTACTTAAAGTCATAGCGCCCCCTAGTGGCCACAGGAAGTAGACCTACAGGTCAAGTTGCTATACTTTAACAAATTCCTCCTAGAGATTTCATCCGGCGGACTTCAAATTTGGTCTGTACCATCTCAACACCTTAAAGATGAAAAGTTATTAAAAGAAAAACTTTTTGTCAAACGGTGTGGGCGTGGCGTGGCAGCCATTTTGAGTGTTTAGCGATGAACAAAGAAATTGTTGTAACTTGAGTGTACGTTGTCGTATCTGCCCGAAATTTCTCACGATTGACAAGGGTCCAGGTCTGAGGACATCTACAGGCCAATATTGACTTTTCATAGCGCCCCCCCACTCATCATCCGATTTACATGAAACTTATAAGGTGTGGTCGACATGTGATACTGAGCCGCCCCCTATACTTTAACCACGCCCACTTACTCAGGCCATGCCCCCTTTTATAACATTTAAACCGTTTAAGGTAGTCTTGTGTGAGGTGTCATTGAACTCAGCAGAGTTCCTTCTTCATTGGTGATGGTTTGGCCTGCCCCCTATGATTAAGCCATGCCCCCTTTCATAATATTTGAACCGTTTAAGGTAGACCCTTGTGTGAGGTATCATTGAACTCAGAAGAGAGTTCCTTTTTAATTGGTGATGGTTTGACCCGCCCCCTATAATTTAGCCACGCCCCTTTTCACAGCTAATGAACTGTATGACGTAGAGTCTTGTGTGAGGTATTGTTGAACTCAGCAGGGAGTTCCCTTTTCATTGGTGACGATTTGCAGTGTCTGAGTGCCGCGCAAATGCACGGTTGCAAGGAGCGGCGTCCGCCAGTAACCCCGACACGCGCAGAGGCGCGAGGGCCCGAACATTGCTGCTTGCAGCTTTAATTACAGTTTGAATTTCGTCACGTCACTTATATAACACCTACACCAAGGTCTTATAAAGCTAACAATGGTGTCCGATATCAATTTAATGCATTTTTGTTAATTTCAGAGGAATTCTAAGAGGAGGCTAGCTAGCTCTCATTGATAGAACTCCATCCAGCCGCAGGCTCTATCAATGAGACTCGCGGACAAGAGGCGTTTATTTCCCCGATCGTTTGTTTAAATAACTCAATACATTATAATTACACACATTATAAGATTAACTGGAACCTGTGGTAAGAGATTGCTGGCGTAACAAGCTCGCTGACCGCGCTCTCACTTACACACACCGGCCATTAAGCAGGAAGAGGGGAGCTGCAGGCCCTGGAGCTCTGCCCGGCAGCGGCGTTTGGTAGTCCATTAACCCAAAAAAAATTATATAATTTGCTCGTGGAGCATGTTTTATCGCACTCCCGAGATATGACATAATCCTGATGCCATACGGACATGTGATGGTGTCACATGAAATGGGTGTGAAGACAGAGCTCATATACAGTATATAAGTGTGGACAAACCTCACAGACCAGCTTTGCTCACATAGAAGCAAGCACAAACCCTTAACCTGCTAACTGTTGAGAGGGGAAAATGTACGTGGACGATTTGAGATTTTTCATGTGAACTCAATAGGCATGTCTGCTGATGTTGGATCTTAGTTGTCGTGGAAATACAATCTGGAAGAAATCCATTGTGTTCAATAGGTGACTGTCTTAACATGTCGTATGCAAATCAGTCTGTGACCGATGTCACTGCTGAACAGCAGTATCAGGGGTTACTGGAAAGATTGTTATTCTCCACTGTGACTACAGTGCCGTGCTGTGTGTTTCTCTACATTAATGGAACCATGTTATTCACCTTGAGGAGTAAAACTGTTTTTCGTGATACTTACCGTTACATTCTTCTGTTTAACCTCCTTTTTGCAGACACTGTACTGATGGCACTGGGTCAATTACTATACATACTGGGTGCTTGTAGAATTAGGCTAACATATCCTTTATGTGGTGTTCTCAACATGCTCGCTAATCTCACAAATGAAATCTCTCCTCTCACACTGGTGGTGATGTCTCTGGAGAGATGTGTAGCTGTGTGCTACCCACTGAGGCACTCTACCATCATCACCATCAGAAACACAGAAGTGGCTATCGTTGTGGTTTGGGTCTTCTGTTCACTAAATACACTCATACGAGTTATTTTACTGTTAGATTTTCCATTTAAAGACCTAGAGAGCCTGGAGATGAAAGAGTTTTGCTCTCACATATCCATGTTTCTTGGCCCAATGTCTGATATTTATGATAAAGTGTACACTTGTGTTCTGTTTGTATCAGCTGGTGTGGCAGTCACTTCCTCCTATATTGGTGTGATGATAGCAGCCAGGTCAGCCTCCACAGACAAAGCTTCAGCACGAAAGGCTCGTAACACTCTGCTGCTGCATATGGGGCAGCTGGGCCTCAGTCTCTCCTCAACCATTTACAGCCCCATCCTCATTGCTCTTTCGAGAATTGTAACAAGGATAGTATTTGTGCGTGCCTATAATGTTCTATATGTGTGTATTTTCATCTTGCCCAGATGTCTGAGTTCTCTCATTTATGGCATAAGAGATCAGACCATCAGACCTGTCCTCATAAACCGTCTATGTTGTCGACTGAAACTCTCAGTCATCTCAGTCAAGGCTAAGGTCTCACCCTAGACTTCATGAAGAGGATCAGGCTTTTGTATTTGCTTGTAAATGGAGTCTTAACAACCCAAGAAGAAGCATATCCTTGATTTAGCAAGAAACAAATTGAAAACTCCTGTAGTTTCCCAGTAGTATTTTTCAAACCTGGACCCTGACTTCCTATGTATTACATGTAATGTATATGTGAGTAATCTGGACAAACATCATTGACATTGGTCCAGTATTGAGCGAGAACGCTGTAACCGGCAGCCCCAATCAGGCAGCAATGTAATCAAATGCAAATGCTCACCGTTCATTTCCCCAGTTCTGTCTCATTTCAGTGGCGTCAGCAGTCGTGACCCTGTGTACATTTCTTTGTTTATGCACCTCTGTTGTTGTTGTTGTTGTTGTTGTTAACAGGGTTGGATTTTACCGGGGATTGAGAGCTCTGTTTTTCTGTGACACACTGCAACACATCTGTAGGTTTTCTCGGCGCTGTCTTGAGTGATCTATAAAACCTTGTCTCCGACTCGTATAGTGGAACATTACAGTGAGCATGTTTATACCTAACTGTCAATAAATGGATCTGCAAATCCAAAGTTACACACAAACTGGACATTAGTTTAGAGGGAGAGAGAGGGGTATTACAGCCTGGAAACCAGACAAATCTGCGAGCTCATGTTTCATTTGCTCTAACAGATACATCTGACCCTCCTCGCATTCAGACATTTCCAGCCAGCCAGGCCATGGGCAGACCAATCACAGCCTCTCACATGGGGCCAGTGTAGGAAGTCAAAATTTTGGAAGGTGGAAACTTTTGCTGGCCTACTAAAAACACCCAAATGAAATCAAAGTAGTGAACTGATCATTCATTTTACTTGTGATGAGCGTTGTAGGGAACCATCCACGTAACTTCTTCTTGACAATTATCCACATATCTGCCCTTTTTTTAACGATGCACCAAAACTATAGAACTAATATTGAAGAATATAAGAGATGCTCTGTGGACATTTCTAAAAACATATTTACTCAGCAAAGCTTTTAACTTTCACTGCTTGTTTGTGTTATTATCATAGTTTACATGTTTTCTTGTTCTTATGTTTTCCCACGTTTTATTTTGATCTTTCGCATATTCCACTGTTCTTGATATTTGCTGCCTCTGTTGTTGTTTGCGCTGCCACCACTGCACACACTCGCCCATAGCACCTTATCAGGGTCATTGCATCACATGGTCAGTCCATACCACATCTTTGTAATCACAAATTATTAACTCTTTAAATTCCTGTGAGTGATTTCTATGTATGTGAGATGTATAATTGTGTATGCGTGTTTGTTGTTGTTGTTGTCTAAGCCACTGGATGCATAAAATAAATAAAGTATCTATCTACTGTATCTATCTATGATTAATAATTTAATCAATTATTTTATTATTAAGCACAATCTTGACCTCATGTTTTTAACTGAAACCTGGTTAGACCATAATAACAGTGATGCTGTTCTTATAGAGTCAGCTCCCCCTAACTTCAGTTTTATGAGTGAGAATAGAGCGAATAAGAAAGGAGGTGGAGTCGCCATTTTGTTTAATGACTCGTTCCAATGTACTCAAATATCTTTTGGAAACTTTGCTTCTTTTGAATATGTGGCTCTTCAGCTAAGGTCCCCGTCTCGACCTATATTTCTAATTATCTACGGGCCACCTAAATACTGTGCATCCTTCTTTGATGACTTCACTGAACTGCTGTCTATAATCTGTATTAACTTTGACTGTGTAGTTATTGCTGGTGATTTCAACATTCATGTTGACAACCCCCAGGATAGAGGGACCAAAGAACTGTGTTGTATTTTTGAGAACTATGGACTGACTCAGGATGTGACGGAGCCCACACACAACAACGGACCACACTCTGGACTTGATTATCTCGAAGGGTTTGAACATTTCCAAGGTTGTGGTGACTGATGCTGCTCTCTCTGATCATTCCTGTGTTTTCTTTAACGGCACTATCTCTGTGCACAAAAGTGTCCAAACAAAGTTAATAAGAAAACGGTATATCACTGACAACACCAGTGAAACATTCATTCAGCTTTTCTCGTCCACACCCGCCCTCTCAGGGGTCTCAGTCACTAAGCTTGTAGACAATTTCAATTGTAAGATTACAAATGTTATTGATGCCATTGCTCCCATTAAGGTAAAAACTGTCTCTGATGAGAAAAGATCTCCATGGAGAAATGCCATACTGGTAAGAACAGAAAAAAGAGTGTGTCGAAAAGCAGAACGCAGGTGGCAAAAAACTAATCTCCAGGTCCACTACAACACCTATAAAGAGAGACTTTGCATTTATAATTTGGAACTGAGGAATGCAAGGCGGTCCTTCTTCTCTGACATTATTGCCAAAAACAATAATAACTCACGTGCTTTGTTTGATACTGTCGATAGGTTAACAAACCCTCCAGTACCAGTAGCATCTGAACTTTTATCCACGAAGGCCTGCAATGATTTTGCCTCCTTCTTCAAAGACAAAATTCAGAAAATTAGACAAACAATCAGTGCTTTCATATCAAGTACAGGGTATGTGTTGTCACAGTGTCCAGGCAAAACTAATTCCAATATGACCCAATTTCATATGATCAACCGTAAAAACCTGGAGGACATTATACAACATCTGAAAACCTCCTCCTGCTGCCTTGATATTCTACCAACGGGCCTCTTCAAAAATGTTTCCAATTGTTTGGCTACAGATCTTCTACAGATTGTAAACATGTCTCTTCTCTCAGGTGTCTTCCCACAGGCTCTGAAAACTGCAGTCATTAAGCCACTCTTAAAAAAGAACAATCTAGACACGTCACTAATGAGCAACTATAGGCCGATATCAAACTTTCCATTTTGAAGTAAAATCATTGAAAAAACGGTTTCTCAACAACTCAACCTTTTCTTGTCACTAAACGACAGTTTTGATGCCTTCCAGTCGGGTTTTCGACCACACCACAGCACTGAGACAGCTCTTGTTAAAGTCTTTAATGACATCCACTTAAACACAGATAGTGGCAAAATTTCAGTCTTGGTATTACTTGATCTCAGTGCTGCATTTGATACGGTCGACCATGACATATTACTAGACCGATTGGAAAACTGGGTTGGCTTTTCTGGCTCAGTACTAAAGTGGTTTGAGTCTTATTTAAATAATAGGGATTACTTTGTGTCTATAGGGAATTATACATCTGAGCATACAAATATGACGTGCGGAGTTCCCCAAGGCTCCGTTCTGGGGCCTCTCCTGTTTAACATCTACATGCTTCCACTGGCTCAGATTATGGAAAACAATTAAATAAGTTACCATAGTTATGCAGATGACACACACATTTATATAACCTAATCGCCAGGGGACTATAGTCCAATACAACAACTGACTAAGTGCATTGAACAAATTAACGACTGGATGTGCCAGAATTTTCTTAAATGAAATGACGAAAAAACTGAGTTGGTTGTTTTTGGAGCAAAAGAGGAACGATTAACAGTCAGCACTCAGCTTCAAACGACAATGTTAAAAACAACAGCCAAAGCCAGAAATCTTGGTGTAGTCATGGACTCAGACCTGAATTTCAACAGCCACATTAAGACAATTACAAAGTCAGCCTATTACCACCTTAAGAATATCTCAAGGGTTAAAGGACTTATGTCTCAGCAGGATTTGGAAAAACTTGTCCATGCTTTTATCTTCAGTAGACTTGACTACTGTAACGGTGTCTTCACAGGTCTCCCTAAAAAATCAATCAGACAGCTGCAGCTGATTCAGAACGCTGCTGCTCAAGTCCTCACTAAGACCAAGAGACTGGATCACATCACTCCAGTTCTGAAGTCTCTACACTGGCTTCCTGTGCCTCAAATAATTGATTTCAAAATACTTTTGCTGGTTTATAAATCACTAAACGGTTTAGGGCCAAAATACATTTTTGATCTGCTACACTATGACCCACCCAGACCTCTCAGGTGGTCTGGGACAGGTCTGCTACACTATGACCCACCCAGACCTCTCAGGTGGTCTGGGACAGGTCTGCTACACTATGACCCACCCAGACCTCTCAGGTGGTCTGGGACAGGTATGCTACACTATGACCCACCCAGACCTCTCAGGTGGTCTGGGACAGGTCTGCTACACTACGACCCACCCAGACCTCTCAGGTTGTCTGGGACAGGTCTGCTACACTACGACCCACCCAGACCTCTCAGGTCGTCTGGGACAGGTCTGCTTGTTGTCCCCAGAGTCAGAACTAAACAGGGGGAAGCAGCGTTATCTGGGAGTTTGTATATCTGGAACAAACTCCCAGAAAGCTGCAGGTCTGCAGCAACTCTCAGTTCTTTTAAATCAAGGCTGAAGACCTTCTTTTTGATGTTGCCTTTCTTTAAATAACTGTATGACATTCTATAACTGCTCTTTAATGTTTAATTTCTTATACTGCACTGTAACTTTTATTCACGTATTTTATCTCTCAGTTCTTTAATTTCTTATACTGCACTGTCAATGTTATTCTTGTCTTTTATCTAGTGGTATTTTTGAACAGATAACGGACATATTTCTGAGAATTTCTCCAACGCGGGTGTGACAATAGATTATCCATTCAAGGACCACGTCTGTGAACTGGTCAGATTTAGTCTGTGAACTAGGTCAATAATAGAGGAGACATACCAAGCCGATAATCGGCTGTCGGACAGTCTGGCGAGGTCGGTGACTCCAGTCTGTTTGGTGTGTCCGTGCCGTCGTCCGTCTGAGGAGCTGTCGGCCTTCATTTGGGCCAACCTGACATGTTCAGTCGGAGACAGGGCAAAATCAGCACGGCCTATTTCTCTCTCTTTTCTCAGAAACATGAACTATTGTAGGACAATATTGTAGGCCAGTTTTCATCTTTTGGGGGACAATATAGAGTAGCGCCACCTGCTGCTATGGAGACGTATTACGTTTCGCGCACGCGCAGAGCGTACGCTCAAGTCGGTGTCTCCTCAGTGTGTTCTGAGGCATTTTTTGGACCTCAGGGACCCGACTGATCAGTCCCACTGGCTTTCCTCAGTCGGCCGTCTGGTTGGTGTGTCAGGTCAATAAGAAAGACAACGTCTGTGAACTTGTTAGATATTTCTGTGAACTTATCAAGAGACAGACTGTGAACTGTCCTGGATTTAGCGAGGTTTACCGAGATTAAACTAAGCTTTGTAGCGACGGCTACATCGTAGTGAAAAGTAGAACTATTGCTATCTTGTAATGGGTAACGAAAACACCAAGTAACCGGAGCCAAAAGGACCTGTGGTCGGAAAAATGTTGTTTTTATTTATTTTTTTAATCTTTTTTTTACCCGTTCTTTGATGTTTTAATTTGCTTTGTTGTTTTTTTTTTTTTTTTTTTTTATCGTTTTCTAACTGCTCTTTAACCCTTGTGTTGTCTTCCCTTCAACCTTAAAAAAAAACCCACATTTTTTTCACTTTAATTTGTGTGATTTTGTTTGTTTTGTGGTTTCTCACTGTGTTGTAAAGAAGCTACACTCGCTGTATGAAAGGTGCTACATAAATAAAGTTGACTTCAACTGGTTTGACACGCTGCTGGCTGTCTCACTGTTATACTCATCTGCCTGCAGGAGATAAGAGCCTGGATGGATTACACAAGCTGCCCCCGTCTGTGCCCCCCCCATGCTCAACACTGCCAACTGCATCCAAAACACACCTTAAACCAAACTTACCCATCCTCCAATCAATAAATAATAATAACTTTATTCATACAGCACTTTTATAAACAGAGTTTATGTTTCCTGTCAGTGTTGTACTATTTTAGCTGATGTTTCTTGATTAATATTAGTGCTGCAGTAACGTGTATGTTGTATTTTACTGCTGTAGTTGAGAAAAAGGAGAATATTTCCGTCTGAGATGTAGTGGAGTAGAAGTATAAATTAGTACAAATACCTTAAATTTGTACTTAAATACAGACTTGAGTAAATGTACTTAATTACATTTCAGTACTGCCTATAATTCAATAAATAGCTTAGAGTCTGTATTGATATCAGAAGGCCCCAGTGCAGTACTCGGAACGGTGTCGTCATGACGTAAGACGTATGAAAGTACGTAGTGACGTGACGGCTGCTGGTCGACAGTTTTCCCTCCTCGTTGACAAAGCTATCCGGCTAATGCCGATGTTTAGCTAAAGATACTTTTATCGTTTAACATTTTGGACTTCGTGGCGTCAACGCAGTTGGAGGGAGGTCGACAACGAACCGAGCATCCATAACAACGTTGTTAAAGGTAAATGTTTGTGAAAGTAACAATTGTTCTTTGTCTGTCTTGCTTTTGTTTTGCTAACGTTTACATTAGCAGTTAGCGGCAGAGCTAGCTAGCTAAGGTTAGCAAGCTAACATTAGATTGACGCACGTAACTTTAAACTAACTGTCCGCAACACGGCGAATGTCCAATGAGTTTAACGTTATATATATTTAAGATACCCATTAATAAGTAAGAGCTGACTTGTTGGTAGCTTTGTTTGTGCGTTTAAGTAATTACGTTAGAGCTAACATGTTAGCTGACGCGGAAATTATGCTATTGGTATTTCAACGTACGTTACGTACTTAGCTAGCTGTTGCTATTGCTACGTCAAAGTTAACCACAGCTAGGTGTGTTTATTTGGTTTATTACCGGTCCTTTCTGGCCCTGACTCGCTAAGTGACCAGTTTGGTTTCAAACTGGTTTAAACTAACCCAACCAGCTGGGCCTGACGTAATTTATTTTAAATTGACGGCGCTAACTAACGTAAAGGCACAACCCGGTTTGCTGCACGTGGAGCTGGAAGTCAGGCGAAAATGGTCCTAACTTGAGTTTGAAACAATAAAGCACAAACTCCAGGTACCTGATCTTAACTATTTCCATGTTCTGATACTTTATACGTGTACTCATTACATCTCAGACGTACATATTGTACTTTTTACTCTACTGTCTTTATCTGACAGCTTTAGTTACTTCTCGGATGAGTTTTTCATCCCCTCCCTGTCCAGTAGAAACTATGTATCTCCACATGTTTTGGTGTTTAATCCTTTCTCCTCCTTTAAGCTAAATCAAATCTTTAAAACGCCTCTTGGATCAGCTTAAAAAAATAATTGCAAAGCTGAAAACTGACAATTTTCTGACAAGGGTATGAATGCAGGACTTTAACTTGTAACTGAGTATTTTTACTGTGTGGTATTAGTACTTTTACTGCAGTAAAGGATCTGAATACTTCTTCCACTTTTGGTAGCTGCAATACAGCTGCACCTTTCACACTTAAGTCTGAAGTTGGCCCAGTCAGATATGTACAGCATCTGTGATTCTTGAAATGTTGTGTGTGCGTCTGTTGTGACAGGAAGATTTTTGATAGCTTCTCTTCACCTCCAGCTCTAACAAGAGTTTTTGTTTTCCCAAACTCTAGTTAACTGTCTCTGGAATCTTCCTTGGTAGGGTTTTTTTTTGTTTTTTTGCACTAGGAGGCAGCGGCATTTCCTGAAAAGAGAGGAGGGACTGAGGAGAAAGGAGGAGTTCCACAAACTCCCGGGCAGTTCAGAGCTTGTGTTTGGTGTTTTTAAAACTTTCTTGTGGCAGAGATAGAGGCAGCGATGTTTCCTGTTTCCTGTACGGGACTCTCACACCGTCTCAAAATGGACTAACAAATCTGATTGCAGGTTATGGCGCCTTTTTCCATCACATGGTACCTGCTCGACTCGCCTCGACTCTACTCGCCTTTTTTGTTTTTCCATTTTGAAATAAAGTCCCTGGTACCTGCTAACAGATACTTTTTTTTTTTTAGTACCACCTCAGTCGAGGTTCCCAGCGAGCTGAGGCGATACCAAAAGGTGACGTGAAAGCGACAGACGGGGGGGTCCTGAACAAACCTGCCATTTTGAAATAGTTCAGCCAGCTGTTTTTTTTGCTGCCTCCAGCTTCATTTGAAACTAAATGTGTCTTCTGGCAACAACAACACACCTTCCACGTTCTGTGTGTGTGTCGCGTTAGGTCACAGCAGTTTACTGTGGAGCTGCTGTGACAACCAGCCACGCTGAGGCCGCGCTAAAATCTGCAACGGAAAACGGACGCACAGTGTGTCGAGTAGCGTCGGGACGAGTCGAGCAGGTACCATGTAATGGAAAAACGCCATTACGTGACTGGCCACCACAGTGTGATGTCTGGTTGAATTTCTCCAAACGTTTGCTTTGTACTAATTAAATGAACACTACAAACGGCTCGGTGTCCTTCCTATCCGTTGTAGTTCTATGATTTAAACATCATCATTAAGTGGACATTTGTTTGTCTCCATACAGAAGACTTATGCGGTCCCGCTAGCAGTGCAAGATGTTCAACAAGTCATTTGGAACTCCCTTCGGTGGAGGGACAGGGGGGTTTGGCACAGCATCGACCTTTGGACAGCAAAGTAAGTCATTTTATTCACTCATTTGATTCATTAAAACTCTGGGAGGCCGGAGAACATTGTGGTTAGGGCTGCATAATAATCAAAACTTAGAGTTACTGACTTCATTATTCTTTTAAGGCCCAGATATACTAGCTTTTTAACAACATGTGTAGACGAGCAGCAACGCGAACCTTATTGTTTACATACTTGCCTGCGTGCTTGGCATGTACCTGGAGGATTAAATGGTCATCCTCTAAGGGGCAGATCAGGGCCATATCATTCCTGGCTGCTGACCTGCTTATGTGCTGAATTGCATCTTATGGATGCGTAGCATTAATTTCTGAAGATGTGCACAACATACGCTCCAAAGAATATGCGTGGCAGCCATCTTATGTATGCAATAGAGTAGTTAAAGGCAAGTATACCTGGGCCTTTACAGACCTCAATGTAGATGATTCTATATCATTTTTCAAAATTAATAATCTGAAAATGTAGTCTGGTGTTAGGAAAATCCAGTCTGAGAGAATGTTAGTATTTAGGTGACTGCTGAAGTTGCAGCCGGTGATTTTTAAAACCTCATCCTCTCCTCTCATTAACTGCAGACGCAGGTTTTGGGGCGACGGGAGGCTTTGGGACAACTGCGTTCGGAGCCACCGCCAACACTGGAGGACTGTTTGGTACCACACAGAATAAGCCTGGTTTGTCAGCTCTTTTGTTAACAGCATGCATGTTTTTACACTTCTGAATACCAACTTCTGCCTTCTAACAGGTGATTTAGAGTCCCTTCATTTTGACACAACAGGCTTGAGAACTCTGTTATATATCAGTCTATCCTGTTGCTAAACCAAAATCAGTTTGCTGCCAATAAAGATCGGGTCCCGAGAATGTCGTGCAACGTGTCTTTGCCATGTCTGTTGATATGTCTTCATCTTTGTACTATATGTGTAACTGTTGTGTATTTTGCTTTCTATTGCTTCTTTTTGAGCAGAGCTGCTCGGGAACTCAAAATCAGTTTAAGTGTAAACAGACAGTAAAGCTGTATTAAGGAAAAAAGTCGTACACAGATCATATTATTTGGTGTTCAGCGTCTCAGTGAAATCGGGTTTTACCTGCTGAGACGACATCGGTCTACAAACTTGATCATTTATTGTTCTTTATTCAAGCAACGAGTAGTAACTTACTCCAGTTCAGACCAAAGATTGGAGACGAGTTGAAACGTTTTTAAAACCTGCCAGTTTACACCAAAGCAACGAGACAGGGTTTTAATCTCCATAGCAACAACTCTCTGTACTCCAGGTCTAACCTCTGACTTTCAGGGTTTTTTTGTAGCTGGATAAATATTTTTTTTGCGTCTAACCTTACAAAACGTTTTGCTAAAACATTTTCACTGAAAAACAAACGATAATTAAAATGCACTTACAAACTTACGACTTTGTCCTTTTTCGACGTTTTTTGTCCTTTTTTTTTCTGGCGGCAGTTTGTTATTTGAGGACCTTTTTAAGGCTTGTGTCATACAGACACGGCTTTTTCCTCAAACTCTACCATTTCGATTCACTGTCAGTTTGTAACTAACATGTTCAAGTTAACGTCGCTATGTTGGGGTGGTGATGGCGCAATGGGTATGACACCTTCCTTTGGTGTGGGAGATGTGGGTTCGATTCCCACTGCGATACATCAACCAATGTGTCCCTGAGTTTGACGCTCAACCCCTAGTTGCTCCAGAGGCGAGCAACCGCTAATATAGAGAGAGAGAGAGAGAGAGAGCGCAATTGTAAGTCGCTTTGTATGAAAGCGTCAGCTAAATGACATGTAATGTAGTATGTGCTGATTGGCCGATGAAACGGGTCACATGCCTTAATTTCTAAAACGAGCAACTGGTGATTTGACCCAGGCGACACCATCCGATGGCTCGTGTCCAGCTTCCACTTTTCCCGCCAATGTTCTTAAACAGTTTTGTATCGAATCTTTGGTCTGAACTAAGCTTTACATACAGGTCACATGTATTCATGCACAAAAATGTGCGTCAATGTAGGAAATAAAGTAGCTCTTAAAGATGTATAAATAAATACTTTGCTCTAATCTGTCCTTGTATCTTTCCTGCAGGCGGTCTGTTTGGGGCCAGTACATTCAGCCAGCCGGCAACTTCTGCCCCCACCACCGGCTTTGGTTTTGGTGCAGCGACTGGCACTTCCACCGGCCTGTTTGGCAACACCGGAACGGGCACCAGCGGCGGACTCTTCTCCCAGCAGAACAATGCTTTCGGTGCCAATAAGCCCACCTCGTTTGGAAGTGAGAACCCTCTGCGCTCCACTGTTGTTGGTGTACAGCTCACACCTTTTAATGGGTCTTCTCCTTATGTCATCAGATTAGATCAGTAATGACAACCTGCTTCTGAATTTGTCCAGTAGGGACCTCAAAAACAGCTGACTGTATTAAGGAGATGATGAGTTTGACTTTACAAAAAAAACCTTTTGGTTCATTAATTGTCAAATCACAATAGAAGTTATCTCAGGACACTATAGAATAGGTCTAGACTACACACTTTAATTTACAGAGACCCAGCAATTCCCACGAAAGCATTTGCACTAACGCTGCCTACACATGATCGGCGGCAAAACCGTGAGGTAGGGTGCAGAGCAAAGAGGCAAAGTGCTGGACTTGGTTGCACCTTGAGGTCAGCAGCAACTGCAGTAGCTCAACGTTGAACTAATTTGAACTTTGAGTGCCAAAGCGGCAAGTCCAGTGTGCAACGCCAGGGGTAGCACAGCGCCTAGTAGGACGGCACCGCTCTCCCCCATAGGAAATCAATGGAACGGCCAGCGCAGAACGATTTTTGCCGCCTAATCATGTCCAGGCTGCTTAAGTGCGGACAGGCAGAAACCTCAAACGGAACCTGGTAAACAGAAGTCAAAGTCAGAAACCAAAAAGAAAAAGATTTTAAATCCCTGTAAAACTAAGTAAAGCAGCATTTTCATGCCTACAGTTTGCAATTCTTTGTTATATTTAAAGTATCTACTAACAACAAGTGAAATAACAACCATCCAGTGCTCCAGTTCTGTTTCCAATCTGCTCAGTCCCATTGTCGTTTTTGATTTGTTTATCTTATGAAACATCTGAACGATCTGAAGAAGTCTCCCTCCCATCGTGTCCTCCAGGCTTTGGGACGAGCACCAGCAGTGGAGGACTGTTTGGGTCAACCAACACCACCTCCAACCCGTTCGGTGGAAGTGGTGTTGCTTCCCTGTTTGGAAGCTCAGGGTTCACCGCCGCTCAGCAGCAGCCAGGAACAACCGTAAAATTCAATGTGAGTACTTCAAGTGTAGCAAATGTTTCCATTAGGGCTGCACGATATCAGGACAATATGCGATAACGATATAACTTGCGATAAATAAACAGATATTAAAGTATACTCTGTTCTGCGTTTCTGCTGCTGTTTCGTGTTCTGCTGAAAAACAATTGCTTGTTGTATTTAAAACAAATGGAAGGAAATCATTTCCAACTTTCTTTCATTGAACAAATTAAACGTTGAATTGAACTTAAAAGGCAGCGTGGAAAAAGGTGACCGTTACATTTTGAAATGCAGTTTTCTGCTGATAGATCTGAGTGATATGTTGCAGCCTTTCGCGATGTGTATTGTGCAGTTAATATTACGATGACGATAAAAAGTCGATATATTGTGCAGCCCTAGTTTCCATCCTAAAAAGGATTTGATTGTTTAGTGTCATTGGTCGCTATTCTACCACAATGCAATGCTCACAATAAATGCAGGAGCTGCTCCCAGCTGGAAAACATTAACCGTGATTGTGGTGAAACCGTAAAAACACAAAATACTGTGACATTTGTTAGGAAAACATCTCAATAATTGGCAGTTTTAATCTAAAGTTGCAGCCTGGCGCTTGTATTGTATACTGTTAGTTAGTATACTGTAGTTAGTAGTAGTTTTGTGGTGTACTCACTGGGGGAAAAAAAACCCACTGTACTGTAAAGATTAGTATAAAGTACATACTGTATACAGTGAGTATGAACAGAAGGGGGGGGGAAGGTAAGTGATGGACAAAATGAGCATTTTGATGTTGTGAAACTTGTCAAATTCCTTCAGCCTCCAACCGGAAGTGACACAATGGTAAAAGCAGGCGTGACCACGAGCATCAACACCAAGCACCAGTGCATCACAGCCATGAAGGAATACGAGAACAAATCCCTGGAGGTGAGTTTGTGTTGCAGACACAAAGACAAACGGGTCGGCTGCTGCTTTTAGTTTGGCTGCAACTGACGATTTTTGTCATTGTCGATTTAAATCTGTTGACTATTTTTTCGATTTGTAGATCATTGTTTCCCAAAGATGATGTCCTTTTTAAATGTCTTTTGTCCAAAACTAAAAGATATTCATTCTACTGTCACAGAGGAGTGAAGAAACTAGAACATATTCACTTCCAAGGCCAGAAACACACCGCACACTAAAGCGCCGCAAAGTGCTGTAAAGCGGAGCTATTATCATTTTTGGGGAACATGTTATTCAATCTGTCCGACCACGGAGCAGCCCGCACGCTGCACCGAGTGAATATGTCAGGTTATCACATACAGGAAGACAGACTTCTGAGCTGTGTCTACAGCGAGACACGTGATTAGGCACACGGAAAGAGAGCCACAGACAGAGAGAGACACACACTGGGAGTGAGAGTGTCGCCTCGCAGAGTGGAGAGGAGAAGGATCACTTTGTGACCTGCACAGAGAACTGCGTGTCTGGTATGAACAGCCAGGCGCACGATTGGACAAGAATCTACACTTCGCGGCACTTCAGCGTGCGGTGTGTTCCTCTCGTCAGAAGCTGGAATCAGAAATTTGATAATCAAAATATTTGGTGAATAATTAAATAGTTCAAATAACCTATTAATCTTCGCAGGTCTAGCTTTTAGGGATTCTTCTGGGGTTACCAACCCTAGATAGGGTTAATAATTAATTAATGTAAACTAGGAATGCTAATTTAGAGATTTCTTTTCTGACTGATCGTTAACCTACAAGTAGGCAAAGGAGTCCCAGACTAATTGAAGTACGGTATGTGTAAATGCAGTCCCAGACCCCCCACCCAGGAGGCTCGGACATACTTTCCATGTTCAGTGAACAGCTGCGGACTTCCAGTCACACAGCCTTTATTTAAAGTGGAGATTAATACATTTCATGGAGCAGAGGTTTGCGGAAAACCTTTTATTTTCCTTTCAAAGCTCAAGATTATTGTTGGAGCAGCCTAGAACAACTCAGATCAGTCAGGTGTAGTTTTGGTGATTTGCAGGTGAAAAGACGTCGAACCGTCTGTTGAAACTGATGTATCTCCCTGCAGGAGTTGAGGCTGGAGGACTACCAGGCGGGCAGGAAGGGTCCAACCAACCCGATGGCTGCGCCGACGGGCGGTCTGTTCGGTGCTGCAACAGCGACGTCCAGTGCCGCCACTGGCCTGTTCGGCGCCGCTGCCCCCAACACCAACTTCTCCTTTGGGCAGACCAAGAGCACCTTTGGTGCAGCAGGTAAGGGGTGATGATCATCTCGCCACAGTGTTGACGTTTCCTCAGCTCAAACATCTGATGGTGACATTTTGGCTGATTTGACATGTATAATCGGCGGGGCGGGCACTGCCGGCAGTCGGACTCAATGACCCATCTGATTGGTGGAGAGCTGACCCGGGAACGGGATGAGCCTGACTAGAGTCTCTCAAAACCTGACGAACATCTTCTAAACTGACCGTTGTTGATGTGAAATGAAGATTCAGCAGCTGCACGGCCTGTTTCTCTCTTCAAATGTTTTCAGAAACACGTTACGGTGAACTATTTTAGGACAATATGAGATCGTATTCTGAACGAGACGCCATGACAGTCTCTTTGAGTTTCTGGAGCAGCCAGACCCAGGTGACGCGTTCGTCCAATCAGCTGCTAGTTTTCATTTATTGGGCGACAATCCAGATTAGCGCCGCCTGCTGTTATGGAGACGTATTACGTCTCGTCTCTTCGGTGTTCTGAGGACCTTCTTGGACCGACTCGGGGAGACTGATCAGTCACACTGGCTTTCCTGCTGACGTTTGGCCGTCAGCGATGTGTATCTGGGCCTTTTAGAAGATCTTTTATATTCAAGCTAAAATGGTTTTATAACTGAAATATCCCTGAACCAATGGAATCAGAAATCAAAACGTTTTGGTTTTTTGTGAATTGGAATTGAATCTATTTTAGTGGCGATACCCAGCCCTAAAAATGTCGTCTTCTTTTTTTTTTCCAGCACCTGCTGGCGGTTTCGGTGCAACCACAGGTGGTCTGTTCGGTCAGCCGCAGCCACCGCAACAAGCCAACAGCCTCTTCAAGCCGTTCGGTCAGGCCACCACCACACAGAGCACCGGCTTCTCCTTCGGCAACGCCAACACGATGGGACAGGCCAACGCCAGCAGCATAGTGAGAATCTTTGTTTCTCTACGCAGCTTTGCCATAAGTCTATATATGTAATTAGTTCATAAAAGGCTTTGAATAGACTGATACGTTTCTTTTTGAGATCTTCAATTCAGAGTCGGACTCACGGATGTCTGTTAATGTGCAGCTTGGAATTATGTTAAAAAAAAAAACACTAAATATATGATTAAAAGACTGGTAAACGTATATTAAATCCTCAAACATCACAGGTTGGACACAAACAGACCCTCAATTTAAACTGTGAGATTAGCCTTTTTGTTTGATTGCTGGGTTTTATTCTATATGATCAACTTGCTAATTGACTCAGAAGTTTTCCTCATCTCATACAACCTACAGTGGATAATCAACACTGGATCTGTCCCGCAGACGTCCAGTAATTGGTCTGATTAGTCTTAGGCCTGCACGGTTCTTTTCTCATGAAGTGTAATGTTTATTGCACACATGAACCATGACAAAAAACTAATTGGCAGTACCAAACACAGATGTTTTTTTGGCACCTATAGCACATTGCACATCCTCACGAGCCTGTAAACAGAGGCTTCAATGAATAAAGTAAATAAAGTACATACAGGCCATTTAAGTGCAGTAGGCTACCAGAAATGGTGACATATAACACATTGAACTAAATATGGCCCTGATACAGGCTCTATCTGAACTCCTGAACATGTCTTTACTTAATTAAAACATGTTGTCAAATCATTAATTCAATAAATTAATTGAAGGAGAACAAAAAAAACTAAATGAAATCGCGAAGAGGGGTGAATCGAGATTGCGATTGTAACGATTTATCGTGCAGGCTTGATTAGTCTTGAAATGAAAAATCTGCTCACCTTGTAACTGACGTCTGAGTTTTGAGGATGTTGTCACACCGGTCCTCTCCTGTGATTCAGGGTTTGTTTGGGAACACGCCAGCGCAGCAGACGGGTGGGTTGTTTGGCGCAGCTCAGACGAGCGCCGCCACTGGCGGCTTTGGGACGGGCACCGGGTTGTTTGGCGCGACCAACGCTGGATTCGGAGCTGTTGGCACACAGGTACAAACCAGACCCATTTAACAGGCAGACGGTATCATACTGACATGCTTGTGGTCGAGACACAGGGTTACACAAGTTTTAATTTCTGCTACACCTGTGTTGAACCAATCAGGAAGGTCATCTGCCTTTCAATCTACACTCTTGAAACTTAGCTCCATGAGCATCATATACAGTGCTAAGCGTAAGTGAATACATCCATGCTAAAGAGGAATAAAAAAATCATCTTTTGGAAATGTATCTTAATGCCTTAATTAAAAACCACAAATTCCATTTTCTTTGTGAATGAATAATGTATCGTAAATAAATAAATGTTCTTCCTTAAAATACAGGGGGCATAAGTCAGTACACCCCTATGTTAGATTCCCATAGAGGCAGGCAGACTTTTATTTTGAAAGGCCAGTTATTTCATGGATCCAGGATACTAGGATCCTGATACAGTTCCCTTGGTCCCCCCCATCATCACATACCCTTCACCATACCCCCCCACATCATCACATACCCTTCACCGTACCCCCCCATCATCACATACCCTTCACCATACCCCCCCATCATCACATACCCTTCACCATACCCCCCCATCATCTCATATCCTTCACCATACCCCCACATCATCACACACCCTTCACCATACTCCCCCATCATCACATACCCTTCACCATACCCCCCCATCATCACATACCCTTCACCATACCCCCACATCATCACATACTCTTCACCATACCCCCCCATCATCACATACCCTTCACCATACCTCCCCATCATCACATACCCTTCACCATACCCCCACATCACCACATACCCTTCACCATACCCCCACATCATCACATACCCTTCACCATACCCCCCCATCATCACATACCCTTCACCATACCCCCCCCATCATCACATACCCTTCACCATCCCCCCACATCATCACATACCCTTCACCATACCCCCCCCCCATCATCACATACCCTTCACCATACCCCCACATCATCGCATACCCTTCACCATACCTCCCCCATCATCGCATACCCTTCACCATACCCCCCCATCATCACATACCCTTCACCATAGGTTTAAGCCATACAATCCAATCCAACAATAAGTAGACTTCACATTCTTGGATTCAGCCAGGATAAAATGATACGTATTCCTAACAAATGAACTAAATTACTCAGGTTTCCTTAATATCAAACTAAAGGACTATATAAAGTTGTATGCATTTACAAAGGATGCCATCATAAAACCAAAACATCAATATAATACTTACTGTATGTAGCCATTAAGGCAGTGGCAAAGCATAGTGACGTTCAATTCCCATTGCCTATACAGCCCTGACAACTGGGCCGCTGCTTATTATTTATGGCCCTTTTTACATTGTGAGTGTACATAATGTTACAGTGTGTGTGTGTGTGTGTGTATATAGAGTTTATTCGGTAATAAGACAGCCGGGTTTGGCACCACAACCACAAGCACCCCCTCCTTTGGCACCGGCACCGGGCTGTTTGGCAACAAGCCCGCCCTCACGCTGGGGACGGGAACCAACACCACCACCTTCGGTGAGTCTGCTGGTGTTCAGGGTGGAGATGTGTGACCTGTTGGTTCATTAATAACTTTCATTACTGAGTAGTGTTTTTGTTTTTCGCTTGGTGCAGGTTTTGGTGCAAACCCTGCTGCCGGGAGTCTTTTTGGGAACAAGCCGGCCACCGGAGGACTGGGGGCTGCACTGGGAACCAGCTTCGGAGCAGGTACTGGATGAATCACAACATCAGGAAGGATCAAATAATAATACAGGGCTAAAACCAGGATGTGATACATAAGAAAGCTGTAGAAATAAGAAAACATTATTGCTCCATGACCCTGATAGTGCTTGGATAACCGTAATAATCGTTTAAGTAATTTATCAAGGAGGAAATATCATCTGGATCCAGCTTCTCAGCTGGTCTTCTATGATCATAAACTGAACATCTTTGGGTTCTGGACCTGCAGCTTCATTCTGACTGTGTCTCAGGCCAAAAGTAAAGTAAATATTTTCACGTCAGTCCACATTGAGTTGCTTTACTGTGCCATCTGTACAGACTGCTTCATAAACGTACAGAGGTGAGAGGAAAAACGAGCCATAGAGCCGGAGAATAAGCTAGGGCTGGGTGATACAGAGAAAAGGAAATATCACCAATATTCTTGACCACATACCTCGATATCGCGATGATGTCGTAGGGTTGACTATTGGTGCTTTCACAAAATATTTACACAATAAGATTTTTGATAAATAATCATTAGTACCGTTGATATTATGACCCAAATGGGTAAGGCCAAACAATAAACGGTTCAGAAAATTGCATTACTTAACTGTATTACAGCCTTTAAAACCAGGGAAAGACACTTGTGTTGTCTTCTGGTCGACCATGTACATGTTGGCCTTGTGGGTCAAAATTAACACTGTTTTTAACAGTTTTGTTTTACGTTTTTGTCCCTTTTGTCACTAACGCCAACTTAATACCAATAATTTTACACATTTTTGGAATTTAAGGTCAATAAATCTCATTTATAGGAGGTTAGACCTGATTTTGAAATGATGAATGATTTTGACGTATGTTGGTGGAGAATCACAGACGTGTGGACGTCAAAGTTTAGTCACGTTATGAAACCAGTTAAGTTAACCACAATTCAATGAAAGTAGTTTTTGTTTTTTAGTAATTTGGTTAAAAAGAAACCCATATTTCTGATTTAGAAGTTTTGAGAACGGGTCAAATTTGACCCAATGACAACGGTATCCAAAATCTAGGACGATATCTAGTCTCGTATCACGAGTACTCTCTGATGAAGACAATGACTGACGACAGCGTGCTCTGTGTTTACTAGGTCTAGAGTGATGTTTCCGTTTTAATTTTTTGGGGCGACAATACAGATTAGCGCCGCCTGCTGTTATGAAGACGTATTACGTCTCGCACACGTGCAGAATGTATGCTCAAGTGGGCGTCTCTTTGGTGTGTTCTGAGGCACTTTTTTGAGAGACGGGAGCCGACTGATCAGTCCGACTGTCGGCCGTCAGGTTGGTGTCAGAGCCTTAACTTGCTAGTTGCTACGGTGAAAGGGAATGTCTAAAATGCAATCGATATACAATGACGGAAAGCTGAAGAGCTGGAAATCCTCACATTGGAGAAGCTGGAACCAGCAGAAATCAATGAGTTCAACAATTATTTAATTTACAACACCTCCAAGCTTCTGAAGTTCCAGGCTGAGGAGAGACAATCCTCACATGTATCAATAAAACGTTGTGTGTGTTCAGCAGTGGGCGCAGGACAGACGTCTCTGTTTGGGAATACCCAAGGTAAACTGGGTACCACACTGGGAACGATGGGAACTTTCGGAGGGGCCGGATTCAACAGCGGCACCAGCCTGGGCTTCGGACCTCCACAGCAGCCAATCGGTGAGCAGCTGCACTCTGTCTCTCTCTCTCTCTCTCTCTCTCTGTGTCGCCCTCCCTCCCCCCCTCTCTCTCCCTCCCTCCCTGTCTGTCTCTCTCTCTCGCTGTCTGTCTCTCTCTCTCTCTCGCTGTCTGTCTCTCTCTCTCTCTCGCTGTCTGTCTCTCTCTCTCTCTCGCTGTCTGTCTCTCTCTCTCTCTCTCTGTCTGTCTCTGTCTCTCTCTCTTTCTCTCTGTCTCTCTCTCCCTCCCTCTTCCAGGTTGTTGAATTTTTGTTTAGTTTAATTTGACTATAATATCCCTGATGTGTGACTGTTTAAAACAACGCATTAGAACATTAAATCTTTCCCTTCTCTTTCTTGGAAAAGTCTTTTTATCAGCTTCAACCAGTCCCGGTCCAGTTGGTAATAAGTTGTTTTTTGATTTCTTTTATTTTTCTCCTCCAGCGCTCACGGATCCGAACGGGGCGGCCGCCCAACAAGCCATGCTTCAGCAGCAGCTCAGCAATCTGGCGTACTCGCCATACGGAGACTCGCCGCTGTTCAGAAACCCGCTGTCAGACCCCAAGAAGAAAGAGGAGGTGAGAGTGACACAACTGCAGTCTGCTGGTTCATAATTTGTCCTCAGTGACATTTGTACGTTCTTATAATCGTTTGTGGATTGCAGACTCTGGTCCATTAGCCTGGTCCTACCAGACTCTGGTCCACTAGCCTGGTCCTACCAGACTCTGGTCCATTAGCCTGGTCCTATCAGACTCTGGTCTACTAGCCTGGTCCTACCAGACTCTGGTCTACTAGCCTGGTCCTACCAGACTCTGGTCCACTAGCCTGGTCCTACCAGACTCTGGTCCATTTCATTAGTCCAGAGAGTCTGGCCTCTCTCCATTGACGAGTGTTAACTTCCTTGAAGGCGGTTACTCTGTTGAAGTTTAAACTATTGGATCTTCCCAGAGCCGCTCTGGATCTGCCATAACCAATCGCTAACATTTGGTCGTGACGTCGGCTTAGCATCGCTAGCGTTAGCCTTAGCCAACTCCTTCACCACTAACGAAGCGAGCTGGAAAATCAAACTGTTCCCGAACCCGAGTTGTTTCTTGGGTCTTATTTTATCAGCACCGTTAAATGGTATGTACGTGACGCAGGAGTTTCCTACTCAGAAGTTATTGTAAACAAACACTGATTGGGTCTGTTGTTCTGCTAATGCAAAACATTTCTTTAAGTATCCAATCACAACTTCCCTTTTTTCTGACAGCGTCTGAAACCAACCAATCCAACGGCCCAGAAGGCTCTGACCACGCCCACCCACTACAAGCTGACCCCTCGACCTGCGACCAGAGTCCGCCCCAAAGCGCTGACGTCATCTGGGGCCTCCAAGTCGCAGCTGTTTGACGGCCTGGACGATGACGAGCCCTCGCTCACCAACGGAGCCTTCATTCCCAGGTAACCCAATCTGAGCAGAGCTACAGGAGCACACCTATAACTACAGCAGCAAGTTTAGACATTTTAGACCAATATAAGTATAAAATGAGAGGGTGTTTTGCTGCTTTTCATCTTCACTAGTTAACAGTTGGCTATAAACCATTTAATTTACTGTGCTGCTCAAAGGCTACCACCAGCAGCTACCGGCAACTTTTAAGGTGGAATGTTTTCTTGCCCGTTACTCAACTAGGGATGTCACAATTATAAATCTAAAATCGATCGGAATGATCTCTCGATTTTGACTATTTAAATCAAAAGCAGGATCCGTGATTCCCCCCAGTACTTTTTCTCTCTCTCTCCTCTTCCGCCTGCTTGCGCACGTCTGAAGGAAGAAAAAGAAACCTACACGGCGTAGTTTACCGGCTGGCAGCATGACCCCTGCTTCTTTGTGACTGTTTTATTTACAGGAAGAGCATCAAGAAACTTGTGCTGAAGAACCTGAACAGCAGCCAGTACAGCAGTCCAATCAACAAAGAGACCGATGACCTCGCTTCACCTCCAGAGTATCCACAGAACGGACACAGGTCTGAACTCACGCACTCACTCACTCACTCACTCTTCAATCGAGCTGAGTACTCGCACTATGGATTTTCTTTCAGATGTAACGATATCATGATGAACTAATTGATATCAGTATTTTGGTTATTTTTCTGTGTTAATTTTTGTTTGTATGATAATTTGGACCCTGTAGATGTTTTAATAATGCTGTGCCCTGCCCTTTATTCTTTCTGTTTGCAGTCATATGGAGGAGGAGGAGGAGATGCCCGGTCCCAGCAGCCGGACAGACGACGACCCAGAGGTCACCCAGTTCTACGTCAACCCCATCGCCAAGCCGATCCCGCAGGGCCGCATCCAGACCAGCCTGCAGGACACAATCAGCGACCTCAACATGCACAAACCGGTCAGGAACGGACTGGAGGTGAGCAGTCAAAGCCAGTGTCTAAAATTAACACTGACCAAGCGCTAAACGTTGGTTACATTTTCCAGTTTTGTTTTTCAGTTTTCATTTGCGTGAAACTGCAGCTACTTTGCTCTGTTCCTCTGCTGTCTGCGCGTCGGACACACACGGACTCGCGCACACACTGATGCAAACAAACACACAATGAAGCAGACACACACACACACACAACCACACACACACACAAAATGAAGCACACACACAGTGCGTAAAAGTTACGGTCTCCAGACAAGTACAAATCAGAAAGCAGAGTGACTGAAAGATGATGGGATAATGGACAACAACTTGGAGTTTAGGCAAGAGTGCAGAAAAAACACAAAAATGGCCAAAAGGGAAAAAAAAATTATAGATAGATATATAATATATATAAAAAATTAATTAGGCAAACACATATAGGCTGTTCATCTACTTTATCACATTACATCTGACCACCTCATGTTTCATGTTCTAAGAAGCCAATTCTCCACCTTTAAACATGACTGAGCCTCTGACGTGGAGGATTACTGAGAGAGAAGATGACTTAGACAAGACTGTTTAAGGCTTAAGCTCAGTAGACAAAACATTTCATTAAAACGTGTGTGAGAGTGAGTGTGAGGCCGACCCCTCTAACACACTGACGCAAACACACTCGACATTCAAACACAGACAGGTTTGTATCTTCTGAGAAAATGTAGATGCTGACGTCAAGTTTTCACACACATTAGATGATGAGAATTGATACACAGAAGAAGGAATCCAGAAGGTCCGTCCGTCCTTAAAACAAGAGTAAAAGTAAATAAAGAAACCGGGCTTGAGTTTAAATCCTGACAAGACTGTCATCCAACCCAAATCCACGAAAGATCAGTTCAGTGTATGTGCTGTCAGTTTATTATTATTATTATTATTATTTAATCCTCTGATATGTTTTTTCTTAGCTGAGCAGCGAGGACGTGTCGGCGTCTCTGGGAGACGAGTCTCTGCGAGACGAGTCTCTGCAGGAGGACAGAGAGGAGGAGCAGCAGGAGTCCCAACAGTCTCCTCACCCAGCAGGTCAGAAACATACGCTTTCACACCGTGTTCAAGTCCTGTAGACTATATCCACGATGTTCCGCTTCCGGTATTACTCGGGTGCCGCCGCAAATTCCGCCGGATGTCACTCTTTTGTTGTAATTTTAAACTCCGGTAGATTTATGAGGACTATGCTCTGGCCGGGATGGGTACACACACACGCGCGAAAATACACACACACTGACGCAAACACAGACACGCGCACTGATGCAAACACAGACCCACACATGCAAACACACACTGACACACGCACTGATGCAAACACAGACACACTGAAGCAGTTTGATCAGTAGCGTTAGTGGACAAGATTCAGCAAAACCTTTGCTCAGAAATTATACTTCTTTATCTATCTTTAAACGAATAAAAGAATAAATGTATTCTGTTTCTTGGTTTTCAGGGATCGTTCTGAACCGTGTTGGTTATTACACCATCCCCTCCATGGAGGATCTGGCTGAGATGGTGGATGAAAACGGAAAATGTTTAGTGGACAACTTCACCATTGGCAGAAAAGGTAACGCCCACTTAGAGCTCCTTTCTCAGAAGCTGCATTTCCAACTTACGTCAAACTGTAATGATAGTTACACTCTTTTAAAAAAAGACGTAAGGTCTTGTCTGATGAGCAGCACTTTACTCAAACACATCAGCATCGTTTTAAAATGTTGCCGGGGTTTTCAACATGTGTGATTTTTCTAAAGAGGCAAACCACCCTCACGTTTGTGTTGTGCGCCGCTGTCTCGATTGGACATACGTCTCACCACTGTGCTCTGATTGGCCCTCGCAGGCTACGGCTCCATCTTCTTCCCCGGTGAGGTGAACGTGACGGGACTGAACCTCGACGAGATCGTCCACTTCAGACGCAAAGAAGTCATCGTGTACCCGGACGACAAAACCAAGCCTCCACAGGGGGAGGGGCTAAACAGGTGAGAGGAGGAGACAGCGTGTCATGGGGGAAATGTTTTGTAACGCTTGACTGGGCAGCTACAGACCAGGGCCACGTTCAGCCCCGACAAAACACAGCAACACGTTTTTTAAAATGGGTTGAACATGTGTGTGCCATCTCTCTGCCTTTTTATTACCACGTTAACAGACACATCTCTGCTGATTGTCACCTACAGCAGTGGTCCTCAAGCTTTTTTTCAATAATGTTCCCCCTTTGAACAGTGTATTAAAGCCATGTACCCCCTAACCAGCGTGAATAATTTTTGGTAGAAAAAAAACTCTCTAAAGAGGAAGAATACAGCGACGTCAACGATAGATTTACCAAACGACAGCCTTGGACCTGGAAAACATTTAAATGATGATGGAAAAAGACAAGAAAAACTTGGAAAAAGACGGTAGAAAGAAGTAAGGAAGGCAAGAATAGGTCAAAATGGTAATAAAAACTTGGATTAAAAACAGTAGAAAGAAGGAAGTCACACTAGTGCGACAAAAGTGAAAAAATTCCAAAAAGCGACAAACTTTCGAAAAAAGTGACAAAAGCAGAAAAAAATGCTCAATGGTGTGTTAAGCCCCCAACGGTGACTTCAAGTAACCCTAACCATTGCCTAATCCTAGTGCCTTCCAGGCAGCGCTCCCTGGAAGGCGACGTTAGGGGCAAAAAACACCAAAAAAGACTGAAGAAAGGCAAAAATAGGTCAAAACAAACGACACAACCTTCAAAAAAAGGTGACAAACTTGAAAGACAGAAGTAAAACATCTTACGTACCCCCTGCAGTCCTCCAAAGTACCCCTAGGGGGACACGTACCCCCATTTGAGAAACACTGACCTACAACACAGCCAATAAACGAGACACACGCCCACCAAACAAGAGAGAACCTGTCGTTCAACACGGATACCGTAGCAAAAACAGTGCTCACCGTTTTGAGATTGAACGTGCCCCAGTTATGTTAATCCACTTCCTGTCGTGATCTTGTTTCTTCTGTGTGGTCACAGGCGAGCAGAGGTGACTCTGGACGGCGTTTGGCCAAACGACAAGACGGCCTGCATTCAGATCAGGAGCCCCGAGCGTCTGACGGAGATGAACTATGAGGGTCGGCTGGAGAAAGCCTCGCGTAAACAGGGAGCCCGTTTCCTGGAGTACAGAACGGAGACCGGATCCTGGGTGTTTGAGGTCAGTCACTGCTGCTCGCATCGGTTCTGGGGGAAAAAAGAACCGTGTGTGATTTAGGGTTGTCCCCCCCCCCATTTTTATATGCGGTGGAGTAATTCTTTCTTTTGATCGTCCAAATATAGTTTGCTGTACATGTACAGATCATTATTACTCTGTCGCTTTTACGTAGGGTTGGGCATCGAGAAACGATTCCTACTCGGAATAGTTTCTTTCTTGGAATCATTTGGAGGATTTGGTGTCAAATCTGACCACGGGTTCCACATTTAACATGTGCAGGTTTGGGTTTCCGTAGCGACCAGGCTCTTGTTGTGTTGCAGCCTTGGAGCTCAGGAAGCAGCGCTCTAGTCTGGCTTTGTTTTGTCACCATTGACTCAAAATATAACGTTCCTCTTATTTGTGAAATAAGCACGAGACCCGTTTCATCTCCAGCCTCAAAGAACCAGAATCCTTCAAATCTAAACGATGCCCGACCCTAAAAGTAGTGTTTAGATTTTAACGATTCTGACTCCAATTACGATTCTTCCTTTTAGATTCTGATTCTCACGCACACGCACGCATGCACACACACACTGACGCACACACACACACTGACGCAAACGCGCACGCACACACACACAGACGCAAGCGCGCGCACACACACTGACGCAAACGCGCACACACACACTGACGCGCGCGTGCACACACACTGACGCACGCGCGCGCACACACACACTGACGCAAACGCGCACGCACACACACACTGACGCAAACGCGCGCGCGCGCACACACACTGACGCAAACGCGCGCGCGCACACACACACTGACGCAAACGCGCGCGCGCACACACACTGACGCAAACGCGCGCGCGCACACACACTGACGCAAACGCGCGCGCGCGCGCGCGCGCACACACACACACAGAAACACACACACACTACTTTTAGGGTCGGGCATCGTTTAGATTTGAAGGATTCTGGTTCTTTGAGGCTGGAGATGAAACGGGTCTCGTGCTTATTTCACAAATAAGAGGAACGTTATATTTTGAGTCAATGGTGACAAAACAAAGCCAGACTAGAGCGCTGCTTCCTGAGCTCCAAGGCTGCAACACAACAAGAGCCTGGTCGCTACGGAAACCCAAACCTGCACATGTTAAATGTGGAACCCGTGGTCAGATTTGACACCAAATCCTCCAAATGATTCCAATAAATGCGATGCCCAACCCTAGTCGCTTTCTTTCTATTTGAATACATTTAGTATAAGTACTTATGTGGTCTGTGCAGTTCGTTGTAGATCTGTCGTGATATAGGTCTTAAAATTAATTCATAAAAACCTGCAGAAACCCTGAATAATAAGTAGTTCTCAGGTGTAGTTAATTAGTTTTATTTTATTTCTGTGTCATGCCAAACATTCGGGGATTACAAGACACCACCAACCTTTTTACCAGACGTCTTCTGGTCTCGCAGATACAAATCATCATGTGGAGAAATACATGAATAACTGTAAACAAAAACTGAAAAGCGAACCGTATATACAAACATAGTCTACAAATCATCTTGGTAAAGAGGTTTGTTTCTCTTCACCAGACTTTCTCAAGGAAACTGGTTTATTTGTCTCACATGTGAACAGCCATCTCAGTCTTTGATCTTCAGCCATATTTTCAAAATCAATATCTGTTTTTAATCTTGCTAAACAAGGCAACAAAACAATAAAAAGGAAACTGTCTAATCTCGCTCTCGCTCTCTCAGGTCGCCCATTTCTCCAAATATGGCCTCCAGGACTCTGACGAGGAGGACGATGTCCCGCCCAAAGCCGACCCCAAGAAGCTGAAGACGACGATGCCACTTCCTCCCTCCAGGCTGCAGCAGCCACTCCCCTCCTCCCAGCAGCAGGTGGCGCCACAGGCTCAGGTAGAGCAGCCTGCGACCATCAACACTCATCATCATCCTCACTGACACACCTGAGATGATTAAAGGAGCGTTTATCCAGCTGTTTGGTGGCAGGAGATTCTTTTTGTAAAGCTGCTTACTCCGTGTTTTGGTCATTTTTTCAGGCTGGTGTTGAGAACGTTAAAACAGTTTATAAATGTTATCGTTTTCACACACTATGATAATCTTAAAGCAAGTGTCTTAAGTAAAAGATTTTGAAGTTTTTTTACACTTTTTCAGAAAGCTAAAGTTGACAAAAACTGTTAGGTCTTAGGAGCTTTAAAAAAAAAAATGTTTTCACAGAGATGGCAAAAGTTGAAAGCTGTTTCTGATGCAGCTCAGTTCATAAGAGTCTTTAACAACAGCTTATCAATGTCAGTGTCGTCAACGAACTGAGAACGGGAAACGATGTGAGAGCTGTGAATGAGCACAGAAGGAAGGTTGTGTCTGTACGTGAGAGTAGATAGAAAGGTGCAGTAGTAGAGACATTGTCTGCCTCCAACCGCTAATAAAATATTAACAGTCTGTCTTGTAGTTGATAAAATAGCTTGGAAGTTACAGAGATGGAAGACCGGAAAAAAAACACACACACACAAACACTTACACACACCAAATGTAACACTTATCACATCAGTTATCCAAAATCCGCCCTTTTCACACTGGCATGAATTGGATCCACCGCACTTAATTATAAAGAAATATGTCACTTTTTAAAGCTGCTCACGTTATTTCCTTACAAGCGATGCTTTTTGGTTTTTTTAATCACTTCCCGCTAACGTTAAGGAGAACACAGGGCAAAACAACTTCACCATCTGTTTGAACCCAATATTCTCTGGTCCAGCTCGGCGTGTTGTTCAATACCGCGGTGCTCTGTAATCGTTAGGTTACCGACAACGTTTCCAATGATTTATCAGTTTAGACAACTCACTCGAGTCGACTGTCCTGCCGTTACAGACGTGAAGTAACCACAGACAGTTGCAGAGTGAATGTAGGGGAAACGCAATGGATATGTGGTGTTATTTTTGGCATGAAAAAGAGATTGGCTTGTACAATTATAGGGGACACACTGCAGAAGTACACAGTTGGATGTATTTTCTGTTCTTGTTGCTTCTTTCTGTTTTTGTTATTGGCATGTGTGTTCTAACTGAGACCTTGGTGAGTTCATTTCATCAGTAAAAGTAACAAATACACATTAGATGATGCTACTGCAGCAGTCGTAGTACAAACGTCTATCAAACGTTATTAACAGACAGCCTTGGTTTTAATTGAAATGTTCCATTGGTTAAAACCAGCAGTAGAACCAGTTTGTCTGCTGCAGTTTTAACTTGAGTGCAGGCTTTACCTGACACACACACACACACACATACACACACACACACACACACACACACACACGCACATACATGCGCACATACATGCGCACATACATACATGCGCACACACATACAGACAGACAGGCACACACATACATACAGACAGACAGGCACACACATACATAGACACGCGCACACACATACATACATACATACATAGACAGGCACGCACACACAGACATACATACAGAGACACACACACATACAGAGACACACACACACACACACACATATATACATAGACAGACAGGCACACACATACATAGACACACACACACACACATACAGAGACACACACACACACACACACATACATACATAGACAGGCACGCACACACATACAGAGACAAACGCACATACACACACACACATACATATGTAAGTATTGGGAAGTGTCCTTACGTTGGAAGAAATTCTTTAACTTAAGTCTTGCATAGGAAACATATTTTCACCATCAGGAAACATTCTCTGATCTGATGTTTGTTTTTAAGGTTTGTGTTCTTCATGAATTCATACAAAGTGTCTGCGGGTGTTGTTATAGAAGTATATTTTAATGAGCTTCTTGTCAGCAACTATACTTAAAGGTTATATCATGTTCAACATTAAGTTGTAGAGTCAAACGTCTATGAACATTTTAGGCTCTAACCTGCTTCATGATTGTGTGACATGAATTGTAATCATTTTATTTTGCAATTAATGAAAGACACTAATAAAGTTAATGAAGATGACATTTAATCTTTGGTCTGTAACATTTCTGTGAAGATCAGCTTCTCAACGTCTGCTGATTGGATGTGTCCCGTGAATAAATCAAACTGAGCTGTTCTTGTGAAGTAAAGACAGACATCTGCGTCTGTCTCGAGTTGGAAAATATTGAGTTAAGGTTATGGGGAACGGGATATGAATCAAAAATAAACACTGATTCATTGGCCAGAGATCAGTGGATGGCTTATCAACAATCGGGCAACATTACCACAAATTATAAACTCCTGTAGCTCAAAAGAAAAATGTAAAGGAATGTATTAAATGTGTTGTCCATAAATCCTACTGGCATTAAACCACTGGTCTTCCTGTCACTTATTTTTAAACTTATTCCAGTCTGTTCTTTGGCTGGAACAAGTTCAAAAAATACCTGACTGCAAAGAAAGTCATTGTAGTTCAACAATCTAAATAGTGTTGGCTTGACCTCTTATTGTGTGTGTCTTCAGTCGACTGTTGTCGTGGATCTTCCGGGTGGCGTGCCAGAGCTGGACAGCGACATGGCCGACATCACTCAGAGCTTCCCGACAGAGAGCATGCTGGGAGGAGAGGAAGACAGCGACCAGCTGTTAGCGGGGGAGATGGATGTGGCGAGCGGGAAGCTCGGCGGTTTGACCTATGCGGAGCTCAACGGCGTCTCTGCGTCCAGCCACATGGCGTCCTCGCTGGGGATCAACCCGCACGCGCTCCAGGTAGAGCCACAATCCTCACAAACAAACGCGGGGTACCAGCGGGCTCTTAAACCTACATTGTGACATTTTCTGAGTTGATTCTTAGCAAGAAAAACCTTTTGTTCTTTCCCAAATACGGGCTCATTCATGTGTAATTACTTCCAACTAATCAAAGTATTCTCGTGAGCGTAGAATCTTTAAAATCCTCCATCTTTAAAATACATTAGCCAAGACACACACACGTACACACACACACACACGCCTGCTCGACGCACACACCAGCGCACAAGTATAAACATCAGGCCACTTACTAGGCTACGGTGAAAGCTCTGCGTGGAGCCTCCGCAGGACTATGAAACGGCCTTGACTTGGGGAACCCTGAGGGTTACCCTGCAAACAGGAAGTGCATCACGCCATCGGGCTGCCGCCATAATAAAACCGCTGTTGAATCTTCTTGTCGTTTGTCTGCAGATCATGAAGGCGTCTCTGTTTGCGGAAGATGAAGAGGAGAGCGACATGTTCCAGAGTCAGGGAGCGATGAAAATCTCTACGGACGTCTCGTCTCCTCGCCTCGTCCTGCCGGGATCTCAGGGCCGACCCTCCGGTACCAAACACTAACTTCATCCACTTCCTCTTTTATTTTGGTAACCTTTTGGTAACCTCGCTCTCTCTGTCTGTCTCTCTCTCTCTCTCTCTCTCTCTCTCTCTCACTCTGTGTCTCTGTCTCTGCAGTGGGAGGTCTCCTTCAGACTCGTTTTACCTCCGGCCTCTTCTCTCAGATGTCAGAGTCTCCCCGTCCTCCTCCCCTTCCTTCTTCTCTGTCCCGGGGGTCTCCAGCAGCCGCCGAACAGTCCCGGTCGTTACACTGGGCCGGACCGGCCCCTTCGTCCTTCATGCTGCCCTCCCGAACTCCAGAGCCTTCCGTCAGGACAGTTGGCGTCCGGCGGCTGGGTGGCCCCGTCCCCCTCAAAGAGTCGGTCACTCAGGGGAAGGTTCGTACTCTTTGTTTTATTATTTGTATGATTTGAGAAAAAAATCTCAGGACAAAGAATGAACGATGTACAGAGTTTCATTGACTTTGTGAAACGATGATGGTGGAGCAACTGGACTGGAGTAACTCTGGATCTACGGAAGAACATTTTTAGGATAAAGCCTGACCGCTCTGTGCGTTTCCGTTCTGAAAATCTGTTCTCTTTAGGAAACGACAAACTTCGAGCTAGCAGTCTACATGCTGAAAACGTCTTGTCTGAAAAGTTTCGAAGATGATTTGAATGGTGCAACAAGGCCGGCCTGCTCGGTTCTTTCGGGGAATGATTGTAAAAATGTACAGACAATATGTTTATAGCGTTTCCTCTCTAACTGGGACGTTTTGGGACCGATTGGTGGGATTACTTGCGGTGTTTTCTTTTGCGGGTCGCTGCGTCCGGAGCTTAGCGCCATCCAAGACCGTTGTGATTGGTTAAAAGAAATGCCAACAACCCAGAGCGTCTTTTTCTCCTATCCCAGAATGCATCCCTGGTGTAGCCAGACCTTCCTCCACAGCGCTGTGGAGATAGAGCTGGAAATGCGAGACTATTGGAGTAACATAAATAGACAGTAAAATAATTTTTCTGTTTATTTATGTTTTTGTTTTGCAGGGGAGTTTGTTGATGGACGCCGCGCTGTTTGCGGGTCGTTCCTTTCGGGTTGGGTGGGGTCCCGGCTGGACGCTGGCACACTGCGGCCACCGGCTGAGCTCACCGCCGACCAAACAGCTCGAGCGCCAAGAACTGACCAAAACTGACTACAGCTTCCTGCCAAAACCTGCCAGGAAACCGTAAGACACACAGCACACACACATCCCTTTACTTCTACTATCCCTGTACTACTATACTTGTCAAAATAGTTGGCAATTAATGTAATAGCTGAAAACTAATTAATTAATTAATCTTTGCAGCTATGTGTTAATCTTTGTGTACATTTTATATTTGTATTGACCCATATATTTCTGAAATAACTTTTCATTTTAATTTTTAACACATTCACCATGCGTTGTTGCATCCCTACCACCTCTGTATAAAACATACATCTAAGGCTACGTTCACACCGCAAGTCTTAATGCCTAATTCAGATTCTTTGCTCAGATCAGATTTTTTGTTTGGCTGTTGACATGACCTTTTTAAAATGTGGCCTGTATCAGATTCCAGTGTGAACTGTTTGCATGCGCAAAAGAAGAGTAACAATGACAGCCGTAACATTAATGAGCAGGTGCTGAGGAGGAGGAGAATGAAGAGAGAGAGCCAGATTGGATATTAATGTTACTGTCTGTGTCTCGGCATCAAATCAGCTTTGGTTGTTCACACTACGGCCGCATTGAAAAAAAAATCAGACCTGGGTCTGATTCAGGACCACACATGGAAGTGGTCTACATCTGATCTGATTTTGAAGTCTGACCTGCTCACTTGACCCCAAAAATAATGTGATTTGGGCCACTTTTGCCTGCAGTCTGAACGTAGCCTAAGACACACAAAAGGAAACCGTCTGGTGCGTCCTGTCTTACAGGCTGATGGAAAGCCCCTATAAGGTTGTGTTGGAGCAGCTGGTGGGTCTGGGGCCTCCAGCTGTGAAGAGCCAAGTGGAGGAAGAGGAGGAAGAGGAGAGCCAGGCGGTGCTGCAGCGCCCCCTGGAGATCTGTCTGAAGCACAGCATCATCGACACCACAGACGCCTCCGCCTGCCCTCTGGTGCGGCCGCAGCCCGGCGTGGCGGCGCTGCACGAGTACGCCGAGTGGATCATCGAACTGGGTGACAAGCAGCGAGACACCGACCGTAAGTGAGGGAGCGTTCAGAGGGCGAGTCTTCAGACATACAAGTTTGAGAAATTATATGAAGATCTTCCAAAATAGCTTAAAGTCCCCATCCACTCAAAAATGTGTTTTACTTCTTTTACTTCAAGTCCCCTTCAATGTCTAACCGTGACTATACTGACTGTATCTGTGCAGCGTTATGTCACTAAAACATCCTTTATTGAAGAGGAAGATGTGTGTGCACTTCCCTCAAATCTTAACTTCAAACATGTTAGATGCCACTCTGTACTCTGATAAAGGATAGTTTTGGTGTTTTAAACCTGGACCCTATTTTTAATACCCTGGAAATCCAGAGTTCTCACAAGAGCACTATTGCTCTTGATGAATGATGAATAAATGAATTTGCTGAGCCAGTCACTCTGTCATTCAGTAATGATGCTCATTAACTGTGCCTGGTAGCGGGTAGGTCCGGGTTGGGGGAATAAACAGTTACCCTTTCAGTCTGAGTGACCTGGATTGTAGTTGGCTTAGATGCAGTTTTACAAGAAACGCAAACAAACAAAAATATCTCAGCCCCATTTCAAATGATTCAGATTTTAAATTCCTGGCACCTCAATTTCTCTCTCTCTCTGTGTCGCTCTCTCTGTGTCGCTCTCTCTGTCTGTCGCTCTCTCTCTCTCTGTCGCTCTCTGTCTCTCTCTCTCTCTCTCGCTGTCTCTCTCTCTGTCGCTCTCTGTCTGTCTCTCTCTCTCTCGCTGTCTCTCTCTGTCTCTGTCTCTGTCGCTCTCTGTCTCTCTCTCTCTCTCTCTCTCTCTCTCGCTGTCTCTCTCTGTCTCTGTCTCTCGCTGTCTCTCTCTCTCTGCTGTCTCTCTCTCTCTCTCTCTCTCTCGCTGTCTCTCTCTCTCTCGCTGCTCTCTCTCTCTCGCTGTCTCTCTCTGTCTCTGTCTCTCGGTCTCTTTCTTTCTCTCCCCCCCCCCCAGCCCTCCTGGGTTACTGGGCCGAGGTCTGGACCTTGTGCGAGGCCTTGTGGGGCCGGCTGGGCCCCGCAGATCAGGAGCCAGACGTCGAGACGCCCAGCGAGTACGAGCAGCAGCTGGAGAGGAGGCGAACCTTCTCGGCCTGGCTGTCCCGAGGAGCCACCTGCAGGGTGGAGGAGGAGGTGGCGTTGGCCGGGAAGGGTCGGCACACAGAGGCCATATTCAGCTACCTGACGGGCAACCGCATCAGTGAGGCCTGTCGACTGGCTCAGAAAGAAGGTGAGGAGGCTTAAAACTCTGCAGAAGGAAAGACAAGAGTGAGGGGTTCATTTACTCCTTCAGGAGTATTGTGTTCTAGTCATGTCTTAATGTTCCTACGTCTATGTAACGCTAGCTCTAATGGTCATTTTTTTATTTATTCCGTGGTGTTGTAGTTCTATTTTTCGCTAGTCCAAATATAATTACGCTGTATTTCAACTACGAATGAGACCAATATGCAACTTATGTTGCAGCCAATCAGCTGCGAGTTTCTTTCAGATTATACCACAGACATAAAACAGATTTTATTCTTCAGTTTTGGGGAAGTATAAGTTTAGTGATACTTGATTAAAACTGAGTTTAGGGCTTAGTTAATGCTGTTAGTTAATGAGGAGTCTGATTCTGCTGCTGTCATCTGAGCAGCAGAATCAGAGGAGGCAGTAGGTGTGATTCCACTCCTACAAAAATCCAATTACCTGGAAAAAAAACTAATTTACGGAGCTGTTTTTTCATAGAACAATTTCCCAATTATCAAAGGAAGGGCAGGTTTTTCAAAAGAAACTCAAAACTCTTCATCTTGAAGTTTTTATATCTTCCGATCTTTTGTTTTTAAGAAATATTTGTTTACACTTTTCTTTGGGAGCTACCTAGATAGTTAGCCCTGTAGATATTTTCTTCTTGGGTTTTTCTGGTCATTTCCTTATTTTGTGTTATACTTGTTAGTCTGATAGGTTTATGTCTTTTCTTGTATGTGTCATGAAATGTTTTTTATATGTATGTATTGAGTTTTTGACAAACAAAAACACTACAGCAAGGCACCTAACATAAAACAGGGGACCAAGGATCAAATGTAGTAGCTGTAGTACCCACAGTAATGAATCTGTACATCCATAGGTGTATGCTTACACAAATACTACTTAGTTAATACTAGTTATCACTCCCACCATCCACATCCATATTGTTATTCTCAAGGAAGGCGATGTGTCACAAGGTGTCTCTGATTTCCATGAGCAAGCAATGCATCGTTTGGCTTCTAAAAAACATTCAGTTGAGATCTAGCGTTGTGAGAGGTTATAAAGCCGTCTGGGCAGAGATTTAATGAGCATAATTTAGGGCTTAGGGGCTCATGAAATGTTGATTTGGACCCCAGGGAGACTAGCTGGCCGTCTAGGCGTCAGAATAAACTTGTACCTGATTTTGCTAACCTATAGCTGTTTGTCCCCAGGAGACCACCGGCTGTCCCTGCTGCTGTCTCAGGCCGTGGGCTCTCAGTACTGCCGAGACCTGCTGGCCCTTCAGGTTGCCGACTGGAACCGTATGCAGACCGACAGCTACCTGCCTGAGGAACGGCTGCGCATCTTCACGCTGCTCGCCGGGAAACCTGTACGCCATGTTTTCTTAATTTCCTGTTTGTCAAAGAAAGCAAAGCCAAACAGAAAACAACGTTTGCTGACATTTACTGGCAGGTTTACGCACGTAAAAAAATAAGAAGTGTCACGATTTCAAATTGAAAAAAGGATCAAAATGTCAATTTTGACTATCGAAACCTGGCTCTTTACAGACATTTATCACTTTTTTTTTGCCATTTTTTGTCATTCTTTTGACATTTTTGTCACTTTGACATTTTTTGACTTTTTTTTGACATTTGTCACTTTTTTCATATCAATAGTTTCTTCAAATGCTATAACATTTTATAAAACACCCAAATCCAATGAAAGTAGTGAACTGGATATTTATTTAACTTGTGAGGAGCGTTGTAGGGAACCATCCACGTTATTTTTTTGGACAATTTGTTTGAAAGAAGCCCCAAATTTCTGCTATAGAAACTTTGAAAATGGGTCAGATTAGACCCGAGGACAACGGAGGGTTAAATCAATGTTTATAAAGTGAGTATCCATCTTCTTTAGAGTCTGTAGTTTGATGCTGACGGCGTTTCCTGTCCTTCCCTGCAGGTGTGGCAGTCGTCTGACTCTGTCGTGAACGTGTGCTCTGAGTTGGACTGGAAGCGCTGTGTTGCTGTCCACCTCTGGTTCATGTTGCCTCCAACCGCCTCCGTGGCGGACGCCCTTGCCAGATATGAAGCCGCCTTCCAGGTAAGCTGCTACTTCTCAGTCTGTGTTGACCCACCTCCACTGGATGACTCGTCATTCCCTCTTTTGTGTTTTAGCTTAGTGACGTCACTGCTGCTATGTCCATTGTTTTTACGTCTGTTTTACTCACAGCGGTTTATTCAGAATCAGAAACGGGGTTTATTGCCCCAATAAGTTCCACAGTAAAGGCCGTTTTATGCTTCTGCGTCGACTCAACAGCGTACCCCCACAGACCCCTCTGCGTCTACGCCAGACCGTACGCCGTAGCCTGACGTGCACCTCTTGAAAAATGTAACTACACGTCACAGTGACGCACGTCGCTCGGCCGTGGCTTGATAGTAGGCCTGCACGATTAATCGTTACAAAATCACAATCTCGATTCACCCTGTTCACCATTTAATATTTAAATAACTGCGATTCATTTAATGTTACGAGCCGACTGGATCACTACTACCGTCTTCTGTGAGTTTTAAACATAGACGGTATAAAACAGGTTTTAAAGAGCTCCCAGCGCTGCAGAGCTCTCCCTTCTCTTCATTGAAGCCTCTGTGTTTACAGGCTGCTGGTGATGATCAATGTGCTAAAGGTGCCGAAAATAATCTGTTTGGTGCTGCCAGTTAGTTTTGTTTTGTCATGGTTCACGTGTGCAATAAATATTACACTTCGTGAGAAAAAAATCGTGGCAGAAAATCGTGATTCATATTTTTCGCTGAATCGTGCAGGCCTACTTAGCGTTGCATTTCCCCCGACTCATGTCCTGGTTCTCCTTCTCCATAAGCAACATGACATGAAGGAGAGGGTTAACTTCTCCTGCTAAAGATGTCTCACCGTGGTCCGAAAGAACAGGGCAGACACTTTGTTTCTCTCGCTATGACTCTACAGTCTGTACTCACTCCGAAGCTAATCGCTGTCACTCTCTCACTTCTCCCTCTACCACACACCTTAAGACCATAAAATGGCCTTAAGTTACCCTACATGGGTTTATTGCCACAGTAAGTTACCCTACGTAGAATTTGCCTAGGTGATTGGTGCATACATACACAAACATATTAAACATTAATAAGAAATAAACAATAAATATTTGTGTATTCTTAGATATAAATAGTGTGTATTCTTTTCACTTTGTCCTCTCACTGGCTGTTACAAGCCTTCAGTCTACAGATGTTGTCACATGAGACAGAAAGACTTGAGTGACCGTCCTGCTCCACTGATCATCGATGTTATGGTTGTTTCTGTCCTGCAGGGCTCGTGTGAGGCGGGAAAGTACGCCT
>NC_135867.1:150000-232500 GCF_031162955.1 Sander vitreus
TCTCTGTACTTCAGTTCCAACTTATGACTTATCATTTGATATATTTTCTGTGTGTGTTCAGTCAGCGGGAGCGAGCGGTGAGGGAGATGCTGACCCTCCACTGCCCCCTGCAGGAGACGGACGAGTCGGTCCGAAGGGAGCGCTTCCTGACCGAGAAGCTGCTGATCCCAGAGCAGTGGATCCACGAGGCCAAAGCCACCCGAGCTCGCCGCGACAGCGACCGACACCAAGAGGCTCTGCACCTGTACCGGGCCGGATACTGGAGCCAGTGTCACCGGCTGCTCATCCAACACCTGGCCTCAGGTCAGGAAAATACTATGAAACGGATCAGTTTAAACTGGTTTTAACACGGTGTTTGAACCTCTAATCTAATTCCATTTCAATGTAAATTACATTATAATCCTCCAACAAAAACAGATTCATCAGATTTATAAAAATGGTCGAAAAGATTAAAATAAAGGGAACAATCAGTAGCTTTAAATATGTGCATAATATTCAAACAGTCAAATATACAAACTTATTGTTCAATCATTTTATTTATCATTTATTTGACTTCTGAAAATGTCTGATTTAGAAAATTAAATAATAATCCCCCGTCTCTCTCCCCTCATCTCCTGACTGTCTGTCAGCGTTCCAATAAAAGAAAAAGGCACAAATAAAAGAGAAATTATGTAAACACTAGGGATGCACCGAAACCAGGATTCAGGTTCAGCTGAATATTGGGGCTTTTTGACGGGGTTGGGTTTCTGCTGAACCCTACGCTGTCACTCCGCGCTACGCTGGTCGACGTGATGACGTCGTTGATTACAGGAAGGTGTTTACGTAGGTGGAGCTTCAATGCAGCAGGCTGAGAGGAAGTGGAAATGGAACTGGTGAGCAGAAAAAGTGTTGTTTGGCAGTACTTTCAGTCAAAAGAAGGCCATTCAAGTCCAGCTACATGTTCAATCTGCAATGCTGATTAGTCTGGTGGTGGCGAGGACCCTAAACAATACACAACATCACCGCTGTTACAACATCTGGTATGAAACATCTGGAAGAATACGAGCTGAGCATGAAGGAATCTACAGACAGCAGCCAGAATGCAGCAACTTCAGGTACGGCAAAGGAAGGACAGTCACAGCTAAGAACTGGTGTTAACCTGACCATGGACTGATGATGGGAGGAGGATTTGGTATTCGGATTCGGCAGAATCTTTTTTTTTTTTAGATAATTTTTTGGGCATTTTCAGCCTTTTTTTTTTTTTTGACAGGACAGCTGAAGACATGAAAGAGGAGAGAGAGGGGGAATGACATGCAGCAAAGGGCCGCAGGTCGGAGTCGAACCCGGGCCCGCTGAGTCGAGGAGTAAACCTCTATATATGGGCGCACGCTTTACCAACTGAGCTATCCGGGCGCCCTGGATTCGGCAGAATCTTAACCAGTGGATTCTGTATTTGGATGAACCCCAAAAATTCTAGATTCGGGGCATCCCTAATAAACACTGAACATGTTTGAAGCCAGTCAAGTTTTTGAGTAAAAAAAAAAACTTTGAAAAGTGTTGCCTTGGGGGAGTAAGCTTTGCATTTGAAAGTTATTAAACTACACACATTTCTTGTCCCACCCGTAGACTGCATCATCAACGACAACCACGACTACCTGTTGGAGTTCCTGGAGGGGCTGGCGGTGCCTGACCACAGCGCCACCATCCAGGACTGGGACACTGCCGGGAGGGTTTACCTGGACTACATCCGGGTAGTAAAGACTCTGCAGGACATCCAGCAGGTACTGACTCTCACAAATGTTACTTTATTTTGAAATTTTTTTATGTTCAATATGGATTTGTTACCATGTTGCGAATTGATGAACATAAACCTGAAATAAGACTCATCGCAGGTGAACATGTTAGCATGCCGCCAAACACCCCCGTGGTGTTGTAGTTGTTTCTTTTCCTACTCCAAATATAATGCGCTGAATTACGAATATAAATGAGAAATACATGCAACTTATAAGTGCAATAACGCACGAGTCTCTTTCGAACAGTTTTTATTCTTTAGCTATCGGGAAGTGCAAGTGTAGCCATGTTTCCAGACTCTGATATTGACTTTTTTTGTTTTGTTTTTTATGTCATGATATAGGTCTTAAAAAGGTCTTAAAAAGTCTTAAATGTGACTTGGTGAAACCTGCAGAAACCCTGTAAAAGAAGCATAAAAATGCTAAGGTATAAGTACTTGAAAACTGCGTTTGTGTTCCGGCAGATGGAAAACGCTGGTTACGAGTTGGAGCGTCTCTACACCGACGTGACGTCTCTGTGCAGCAGAATCGAGCTCCTGCCCTGCCGCACCGCCAGAGACCGCCTCGCCCAATCAGGTAAGAGCACGGCTGTTTAACCTGCGACAAAAAGTCCTCCAACCGAAAACAACAACAGCAGCAGCAGCTGGATTCACTGACACACCTGTTCTCTGATTGGCTGAAGTTAGAAGAAGGTGAGGATCAGCTCTAAGACTTTAGACGGAGAGAGGGAACTTCATCTAAACGGTGTGAGATTCAAATATCTGGTACGATCAGTTTATCGGACTCCAGACAGGAAGGGTTTCTTCACTTTTTCACTGTTGTGGCTGCAGGAACAGAAACGTTTCAGGTGAGCGGAAGCTGAAATCACTTGTACCTGAGTAACTTAGAAAGGGGGGAATCGTAAAACCCACAGTGCCCGCAATTTGTGTCAAACATCACCCCCCTTCTTCTTGTCATAACTCATCATGTCCATCCAGTATAAACCTCCTTAAAGGACAGTTCTGGTGCAGAATGAACATTGGGGTTAATAACATACGTGTACAATGTCGACCGTTCTCTGGGATCTGTTTTCATGCTAATGTGTCTCTAGCTTTAAACAAGCTAACGCAAACCAGTGGTTAGCTGCTAACGCTAGCTTTCGGGGCAGATGGTAAATCACTATTTCTACACCACTAACAAGACTCAAAATATCACCACACTTCCACAGTAGCATGACGAGGGTCCCTACATGTAAACAGGAGCATTGAGAACTTTGTAAGTGTACAGGCAGTTTATTGAAAAGAGAGATTATAAAGACAGTACTTCATGTGCCAATCTGAACCAGGAACGCCGTGCTCGAGCCGTTACTGGTTCCACATCGTTCGTCAGACAACAGTCGACTCGGTACACGTATGTTATTAACCCCTAGGTTCATTTTGCACCGGAATTGTCCTTTAATTCCACTTAAAATCAGAGAAAAATAAGGCTGCAGGAGTTGTTTTTAACTTTTCTTCAGTATCAAATTAATCCAGCGATAGTTGTCTTTCAATGGATTTTTTTCTAAAGTTTTCTATATGTGTGTGTGTGTAAACTTCACTTGGTGGCTCAGACTGCCCAGTACCTTCAAAACAAAAGCACTAACAGGTACTCAAAGTAACTACAATAAAGATACTTATGTCATAATCAGACTTATACAGCTGTACAACAAACAAAACAGCAACAAAATACTTAAGTACATTTTTAACTATATAATATAACAAAACGATGAATAGCTCCAAAAATAGTTTTCATGTTGCACCATCAATATTTCAAACCAAGGCAGATGGAGATATATTAATAATAATAACTGGGACTTATATAGCGCCTTTCATGGTACCCAAGGTCGTTTAACACCTAAAAAAAGGGGCGTGAGAAAATGAGTTTATTAATGAAAGGGAGAGAGATTGTGTTGAGAGTAGTTGCTCTCAAAGCGATAGTTGAAGCCAGACGAAGTGATTGTTGAAGCCAGAGAGGGATTCTTCAGACAGAATCGAGACTTCCTTTCTCGCAGCGACGGCAGGACAAGTCGTCGTCTTGTTTTCAGATCGTAGTGAAAGAGAAGTCTCATGAAGCTGAAGTTCAGGTAGGAGGGTGAAGTCAGCTGCTGCTGTTTGCTGAGAGTGGAAACCTAACCAAGCCCCCCCCACCCCTCCCTCCCTCCTCCTTCCATGTAGAAATGGCGAAGTGTGTGGCAAACATCCTGCGGGTTGTGCTGAGTCTGCAGCAGGGCGACGCAGCCTCTGACTCCCTCAGCATCCCGCTCACCCAGCTGGCGCCCCACATCACCCGCCTGCCGATGCCGGAGGACTACACGCTGGAGGAGCTGCGAGGCCTCACGCAGTCATACCTGCGACAGCTCATCGTCAGCCAATGAGGGCACAGAACAGAAAGCAGGAAAACGCAGACATGTTCACATCAGATGAATAAAAAAGGTGTTGAAATTTCAGACGCTCAAACATCATGAAATTCCGATGCAGAACGGGGGTTTTTTTTGTTTGTTTTTTTTTTTTTTAAAGAGAAAAAGGAGCAAAAAAAACGAACTTGAAGACAAGTTGAAGGCGTTTTTGTTTCCGAGGACGAGAACAGTTTCGATTCTGGAGTTCATTCACTTCAGATTTGGAGGCACAAAATCTCCGATACTTCATTCCTCATCGTCTGTGTGCGTTTGTTCGTCGCTTCCCGGGAGAATTTTAAAAGATAGACAGCCATAAGTGACACGAAATCACTCTGAATATAAACCACCACACAGTGAGGTTCTGTTTCAGTTAGGGATGCACCCAATCCAGATTTTCGGCCGAATACCAAATCCCCTGGTTGAGGTTCTGCTGAGTCCTCGTCCCGTCCTCAGTCCATGAACACAGTCAACACATTAATGAAGTAAACAGTGACTGTCCTTCCTTTGCCGTACCTGAAGTTGCTGCATTCTGGCTGCTGTCTGTAGATTCCTTCATGCTCAGCTCGTATTCTTCCAGATGTTTCATACCAGATGTTGTAACAGCGGTGATGTTGTGTATTGTTTAGGGTCCTCGCCACCACCAGACTAATCAGCATTGCAGATTGAACATGTAGCTGGACTTGAATGGCCTTCTTTTGACTGAAAGTACTGCCAAACAACACTTTTTCTGCTCACCAGTTCCATTTCCACTTCCTCTCAGCCTGCTGCATTGAAGCTCCACCTACGTAAACACCTTCCTGTAATCAACGACGTCATCACGTCGACCAGCGTAGCGCGGAGTGCAAGCGTAGGGTTTGGTTCAGGTTCAGCAGAAACCCAACACCGTCAAAAAGCCCAAATATTCAGCTGAATCCCTAGTTTTATCCCATTCATTACACATTTCACACACTTTTAACATCACAGTGATGAGCTGCTCCCAAGACATCCACTGGTTTCCATTGCCATTCACGGAGGGTCATTTTTAGCGTTTGGTTTCCAAGCCGTCTTTGGTAGTTTGTGTGTGTGTGTGAGATCGGAGGGATATTGCCACTGTCGGCCACCTGTGCCTGTTGCCTAGTCGGCCACGTGGGTCATCAGGGTCAGGTGTATTGTACCGGTGTTGGGGGGAGCCCAACCTCAAGCCTTGTAATGTATGGCCTCGATGCTCTTTCGTGTGTCTGGTGACGGAATGAACATAGAGCCGTTTTCTGGGACCTTGGCAAAGCGTCTGTGTGTTGTACATTTCCTGGCCTGCCATTCACAGAGTCATTTTCAGCATTTGGTTTCCAAGCCGTCTTTGGTAGTTCCTGCGTGTGAGATCAGAGCGATGTTGCCACTGTCGGCCACCTGTGTCTGATTTTCAGTACGAAAACCGCTCAGCAGTATTTAAAAACTTGCTGCAGTTGTATAATCTGGCACACACACACACACACACACACACACACGTCAAGCCTGCTAATTTATGTCAGAGTTGCATTTTAGTTGAAGAAATACGTTAAAATCAATCTGTGCTCAAACTGCATCACATTAAGAAAATGTAACCCTGACAGAAATTAATGGAATACCTTTTAATCCACTCGGTAGCAACGCTGCTTTTCATGGACTCCTGTTTACATGTGGGACAAACGATTAGACAATAAAAAACATTGTAGCGTCCAGATTTCAGCTTGTATGTAATAGTGCAGATGAAGTGAACCGTGATCGATGACAAAAGTCCAACAAAAAGGAAGTTTTAAAAGACCGCTACTAGATTTTCAGGCTAAGCAGAAAGAAATGGAAACGAATGGGAAGCAGGAAAAAACTGTCCAGCATTTCAAAATGGTCAACAAAAATATGAAGTATACATAATTTGTAGTCGTAGCTACCGTATTATCCCTTTTGTTGGAGTGTTTCAGGAGTGAAAGGTACACAGTCATTTCCGAGCTTTGTTATTGTTTATATTTTAAGATTCTCCCGGGAAAAAAACATGTCTTTCTCTTAAACAGAGGTTCTTCCTCGCCATGTTTGAATAGCGTCTTGTAACAGCACTACACGTGTGTGAGCGTGTAAATGTAACCCTTCAGTTACTCGTTTGACCTCTGCCCCCCAAAGAAAAGTGCCGTGGTATTGATAAGCTCTGACAAACAAAATCAAAAAACCATCTCTGGCTTCTGACGTTATTGTTTTTTCATTCAAAGATCTGGTTTTTATTATACAAGTACATAAAAACGGCCGTTAGCTTAGCGTAAAGTGTGACCGTAGCCTCTGTTCATCTGTCGATATGTGAATAAAGACGATTATCTTAATATTAAAGACGAGCTGTGATGTCGTGCAAACGAGGTTCGATGTGCACAGACTTTTGTTTTGGAGACGACTCGGAGGAAAGCTACAACATGCAAAGTGTTAAATGCTTACTGGTCTATTTTTGTAGATTTCTTGTTTCTCGGTTTGAATGTAAATCGGACGTGTGTGTGTGTGTGCGTGTGTGTGTGCGTGTGCGTACGTAAAAAACAAGTTTCTTTTTTTTTTTATATTAGCACTTCATTACAGTTTGGTCGTCAGATTTTCTCTAAAAGTGAAGAGTTTCCTTCCAAAAACGAGCTGCCAACCAGAGATTTATCTGCATGTAATTATATAAATATTGTATATTTTTGGAAAATCAAACAGGGAATATCAGGTCATTTCTATTCTCCACCTTTAATTATTAATAAATTGGATGCAAAGTGTTTTAGAATGACACTCTTCACTTATTGAGTAATTGGTCTTTTTTCTTTCTTTTTTTTTTTTGTAGATTAAATGTCAGTTTTCCAAGAATATTTTTCTTTTTTTTGCAGTTTCTCAACAAACGGGACGCTCTGTATGATGTCTGTTTGTTCTCCTGTTAAACAGAAACTGTGTGTGTAGTTTATATGGATGGATACTGCTGTGTGTGTGTGTTGTGTGCGCATGTTTCTTGATGATTTTGTTGATAATATTTTTTAATAAAGTCAAGTAGAAATAAACTGTTTTTTTTTCATGTTATTTATAAGCCTGGGAAAACCCTGACGAACTTCCGGCATATTTGAGATTTGCTCTGCAAGTCAGTCTGGCCAAGAGCTCATTTAAGCCCATTTTTAATGTTTCCAAATCGAGGCACCAATCACAACCGTTGAGGCGGGTTTTACACCAATCACAACCGTTGAGGAGGGCTCTACACCAATCACAACCGTTGAGGAGGGCTTTACACCAATCACAACCGCTGAGGAGGGCTCTACACCAATCACAACTGTTGAGGAGGGCTTTACACCAATCACAACCGTTGAGGCGGGCTCTACACCAATCACAACCGTTGAGGCGGGCTCTACACCAATCACAACCGTTGAGGAGGGCTTTACACCAATCACAACCGTTGAGGCGGGCTCTACACCAATCACAACCGTTGAGGCGGGCTCTACACCAATCACAACCGTTGAGGAGGGCTTTACACCAATCACAACCGTTGAGGAGGGCTTTACACCAATCACAACCGTTGAGGCGGGCTTTACACCAATCACAACCGTTGAGGCGGGCTTTACACCAATCACAACCGTTGAGGAGGGCTTTACACCAATCACAACCGTTGAGGCGGGCTCTACTGGTCGGCCAGTAATACTCACAGCCAGCCCCCCCGTCAGCTGGAAGTGGTGTTAGACCCCCCCCCACCAGCCCATTTAAGTATTTCCATTTCAGCTTTTACATTTCACATTTAATTATGGCATGATTTTTCCTATTGTAGTAAAAAATGTGATCTTGCTTTGTTTTCTCTTTGGACTTTCAGTTTGAATTATGAATAAATATATTCTCCATACATCAGAGCCCGACCGATAAAGGACTTTTAAGGCCGATATCGATACAAATATTTGGTGATTTAAAAATCCGATATTCATATATAATTAAAAAAAATCCAGACACGCGTAACAAAAACAGATTTCCCTAACATTTAGTTATTTATGAGTCCTCACTAAAATAATATGTTTATAATAATAATGTTTTATTCTCACAACAGAACATCAAATATATGAAAGTTCTGATAAATAAAATGTATAAAAATACAAACTTAAGATATGAAACTTAAAGTCCTTGGAACAACAACAAAAATCAGTGCCAACAGGGCCGTTGTAGAGCGCCCTCTGGTGGACATACTATGCAACACCAGCGCTCAGAACATGGTTGAACGGGCTTTCGTCCGTTTTAAATTTATTTTTTAAATATTCATCGGCCATCATAAATGTCGATACCGATAGTTTGGAAAATGCCTAATATCAGCCCACCAATATATCGGTCTGGCTCTAACCTACATAGACCATAATCATACATTATGTCATCTGATGCTTCAATCTACTAAGCCTCACACAATTCCCCCCCCCCACCTTTCCTCACAATCAAAGAACAGAAGAGAACCCACAACCCATCCCCCCCCTCGTACCAACTCTGTTGTCGATTGAAAAAGGCCTCGACACTCGGGAGTGGGTTAACCGCCATAAGGGGCTCTTTTATTAATGGAAAAAGAAAAAGAACAGACACTCGTACAGTAGTCGTGCAGCCAACCCCCCACTGGTGGAGCACTGGGAGTATCCCACCGCTGACAAAGACAACACAAACCAACACTTACACTAAAAGCACCACCCTAAATTAACACATAGGTGGGCTCCCTGCACAACAACCACAGTACAGTAATTAAAAAGCGTATGCCTTCTACAGATATGCATCTTTTTTATGTATATTTGTGGCTTTATCGCCTTTATTAGTACAACTGAAGATTGACAGGAAAGCGGGGAGAAAGAGAGAGAGGGGATGGCATGCAGAAAAGGTCTGCGGGGTAAGGATTACAGCCTTTGCGTATAGGGGCGCATGCTCGACCAAGTGAGCTACCAAGCACCCCTTTTTCACATCGTTTTAATGTCTGTGATTTTATTTCCTTGTAATTTTGCATCTGCTGTGAGCGGCATTAGATAGCGGAATGACCTTTCAAAATCATCGTCCACTTTGAGGCCAAGTGTGTTTGCCAGAAGACGTGTTGTCACGTAAACCGTCTGCCTCCGGTCGTTGAACTCGACCTCAAGGTGAGTGTTCGTCTTATTGGTCGTTTTGATTTCCATTATTTGAATCCTCCCAGTCTGGACAGCAGCACTTGGAGCCTGAATAGAAGAGATTAACATTCATAGTGAAGGTTCAGGTTATCGTAGAACTAGAGATGTTCCGATACCAGTATCGGTATCGGCTCCGATACTGCCTAAAACACTGGTATCGGTATCAGAAGTACTGGAGTTTATGCACCGATCCGATACCACGTAATAAAGCCCTAAAGAAAATCTATGTTAAAGTAGTTTATTTATGTTCTTTTTCCATTATAACTGACTGACAAACTGCAGAATAACAGAACGTTCTGTGGCGTTCATGTTTCACAAAGAGTTTAACCTGAGTCAGACTGACAACAAAGATAGAAATAATATCACATCTATACAGAGATAGTAGTATACAGCTGTTATACATCATATCATCCATACAGAGATAGTAGTATACAGCTGTTATACATCATATCATCCATACAGAGATAGTAGTATACAGCTGTTATACATCATATCATCCATACAGAGATAGTAGTATACAGCTGTTATACATCATATCATCCATACAGAGATAGTAGTATACAGCTGTTATACATCATATCATCCATACAGGGATAGTAGTATACAGCTGTTATACATCATATCATCCATACAGAGATAGTAGTATACAGCTGTTATACATCATATCATCCATACAGGGATAGTAGTATACAGCTGTTATACATCATATCATCTATACAGGGATAGTAGTATACAGCTGTTATACATCATATCATCCATACAGGGATAGTAGTATACAGCTGTTATACATCATATCATCTATACAGGGATAGTAGTATACAGCTGTTATACATCATATCATCCATACAGGGATAGTAGTATACAGCTGTTATACATCATATCATCTATACAGGGATAGTAGTATACAGCTGTTATACATCATATCATCTATACAGGGATAGTAGTATACAGCTGTTATACATCATATCATCTATACAGGGATAGTAGTATACAGCTGTTATACATCATATCATCTATACAGGGATAGTAGTATACAGCTGTTATACATCATATCATCCATACAGGGATAGTAGTATACAGTTCTTAAAACAAAATAAAATATATGACACACTGGTATCGGTACTCGGTATCGGCCGATACGCAAGTTCAGGTATCGGGAAGCAAAAAATGGTATCGGACCATCTCTACATAGACTGTTTGTCTATGGTTTTCATTTTATGGATATTAAGTTCAAATGTTTTTGCGTTTGTTAATTAGTATGTCGTTTCTTTGCTTTTATGAATGAATTAATTGGACTTTGAATGGTCTCTTTCTACTAATAAACTAAACAACAAACAAACCACTGATTTGAGAGGGAAATCTAAACTGAGTTGTCTCTGCTGCTACCTTGGAGGTTTTGGAGGATTTCGGCTGGTTGTCAGCGACAAATCTTGCTTCTCCGTCTTCTTTTTGGGCTTCACGGCTCCAACAGGATCCATCTGAACAAAAATAACCATCATGAAGGTAGGGCTGTTGTTTTAGGGCCCTTTCACACCCTCAATAAACAACAGAGGGGTTTTGTATTAGAAAATTGCCACCTCGGATGGAACGGATGGAGCTACCATGGAGGTTTTGGAGATTTCAGATGGTTTCAGGGATGAATCTTGCTTCTCCGTCTTCTTTTTGGGCTTCACGGCTCCAACAGGATCCATCTGAACAAACCACACGGATAAAACACTATTAGAAATAATTCCTCTAAGTCATTTTTACAAGTTACATAACGTTCTGTTGGTTGTTTACGCAACATACTGTCGTAGAGGACAGGACGTAGGTATGTCGTTTACTGCTCGAATTATAGTATCAAATCATAACGAGTTAAGTCGAGACACTTGGCAGATAAAGTAGGTCTAGACCACACTCTATAATTTACAAAGACCCAACAATTCCAGTAGTTCCCATAAGAGCCAGCATTTAGTGCATCCTTTTAAGGAGAAACCTCGGACAGACCCAGACTCTTGGTGGGCGGTTGTCTGCCGGTGTGGTTCAGGCTTTTAGGTGTGAAAAGGCACTTTAGACTACATTGGTTTTAGCTCTGTGTACTTTGTGTAAACTGGCCTAAATGGCATCATGACTTTGCGTAAATATACACGCCCACTTTCTTAAACCAAGTGGCGTGTTATCTGTACGGATTTTGAGCTATCCGTGTGTATGTCTACGCTGCATACAGCAGACGTAAACATACACGCCACTTGGCGTGTTATCGCCAGTGCCGTGTTATCGCAAGAAGAAACGCGGGTTGGGTAACATAAGTCAATGGAGGCCAAAGGGCGTTGATAAACGTGCTAAAAAGCGAGTATGCGTCTTGATAACACGCCAATACTGGCTTACGAATTGGTGTGTCATACATACGCCACTTCATGAGATCAGTCTGAACTGGCAGCTGATCTAAACGAAGGTATTTCCAAACAGGATTCTCCTGATGGGTCTCATGACAAAACATGCGGACGATGTACTGTGATCAACAACGTATATACTCTGAAGACCATTAGGTATGTTCGAAAGCTCCTGAAAGATACAGTAAGTTGTTTTGGGACCTTCAGGTAAGTTGTCGCTCTTCTATAAAAACTATTTCCAATGCCAAGAATACTTTTAAAGTTGTATTAAGTCTTAATTAGTCTATATTAAATGATTAGTAATTTCTTTCACATTAATTGATGCTGATCCTGATGCTTGATGTTTCAGGGATGAATCTTTCTTCTCCGTCTTCTTTTTGGGCTTCACGGCTTCAACAGGATCCATCTGAACAAACCACACAAAACACTTTTAGAATTCCTTTATATTTTCACAAGTTTAATAACCGATAAGTCTGATCTGTTGATTGTCTGTGCAACGTATTGTACCATCACTGCAAAGGCTCTGACACACCAACCCAACGGCCGACCTCCCGTCTCTCAAAAAAGTGCCTCGGAAGCGACGCCGACTTGAGCGTACGTTCTACGTGAGACGTAATACGTCTCCATAACAGCACGCTGTCATCAGTCATTGTTTTCATCAGTGTGTTGACAGTAGTCAAGAAGGGTCGTTGTTGTCATTACCCGCTGAACGGAAGAAAATACGATGGCGAGTTATAAGAAGATACTGGCGTTGTCAGCTCTCAGGCTTCTTGTGGAAAAAGCAGGTATTTGCTAGTCAAGGGCTAGCACTCCACCAATCAGATTGGTCCTTGAGTCCGACTGCCACAATTCAACAAGTCAAATCGGCCCAAATGAAGGCCGACGGCTCCTCCAACTGACGACGGCACGAAACCCACCGAACAGACTCGAGTCACCGACCTCGCCAGACTGTCCAACGGCTGATAATCGGGTTGGTGTGTCAGAGCCTTTAAGCTCGCTGTTTTATCACCAATCCGCTTATTTCAAAATGCATCTCACCTTTTTTTTCTCATTTGTGCACTGAGCAGAACTCTGGACAACCTTCCCAGCTTGCACTTTTATGCCAAGTTGACTGATGGGTTTCTTCTGATAAAACATGAGAGGGTAAAAAATGAAAATACACATATATATAACTTACATATTTATGCTGTAATAAACATGTCTGGATACATCTTTTCACAGCGTCAGGGTGTAGTATTAACCTTTGTCTTTCTCACCTGGTCAGGTTGGCAGCTCTTCAGTTGATCTTAAAAAGAAGAAACAAACATCAGCGTTGTTGCACACCGTCGATGGTTGTAAGGTAAAAAAATGTTATGCTTTGAATATCGGCAGACTGATCTCATGAAGTGGTGTATGTACGACACGCCAATTGGTACGCCATTATTAGCGTGTTATCAAGACGCATACTGGCTTTGCGAGTTTATCAACGCCGTTTGGCCTCCATTGACTTACATTACCTTGCGATTGCGTGTGACTTTACGACGCAGCGAGTAGTATGAAAGGGCGAAAATCCGCAAAGGGAGGTTGGTCGGGGGGGAGGACGGGTCAAACAGGACTTTCACCCAGGCGACTGGGGATCAGGTCCCGCGTGTGACGTTTCCTTCGCGTCACGTTTCCTAAACTCATCCGTCGCTTTCTTCTCGCGATAACATGTTTATCGCGACGTATGTTTACGTCCGCTGTATACAGCGTAGACATACACACGGATAGCTCAAAATGCGTACAGATAACACGCCGTAAGAAAGTGGCGTGTATGTTTACGCGAAGATCATGATGTCACGTTGATATCAATGATCTTGAACATGGTTTGCTTGGTGGGGTTTGGTTACTATTCATTATGAAGCTCATCAGTTTAACAGAAGTTTATCAGAGATACATCTGCCTATCTATTAAAGTGATACTTTATGTTCGTCACCCAGTCATAATGGTTGATTTCCTGTAGTTGACCTACCAGCTGCAAGTTTTGGCTTTTTGGCCACTGATCCAAAGTCAATTGAATGTTTTCTTGTCGTCTCTGAAAAAGACATTAAAAAGGTAAACGAACACACAAATAGAAAATGATTCTCTTATTTAGCATTTTTCAGAAATAAGTGTATAGTGTAGTTTGACAGTAGCAGCCAGTACAGACAGTAGTGGCTATTTAAAAATATCGGGCTTGTGCAGGATGTCTTGTGTCGCGCTGATGATGATTATTTTTGTTTTAGGGAACTTCACCTTCTAGTATCAGCTCAGCTCGCTTGGAACCTCGACTGAGGTGGTACCAAAAAAGTAGCAGGTGTGTATATCGATTACATACCGCTTAATCTTATCAACTCACCTTTTTTTTCTTGCCGTCGTTTCTTCAGTTTCTCCACAAAGGGACGCAGCGGCTCCTGGACTGCAGCGTCTTGCCTTGGTATATTCTTCATTATTTTATCTATTTCAGAGATGGACCCTTCTGTCCCGTAGTGCTGAACGATTAAATAAGGGATTTCTTCTCTGGTCTTGCCAGTCTTCACTCCTTGAGGGATTTTGACCAGATTGAACAGCATCTTCCTGAATTCTGACTCAGTCAGCTCCTCCAGGATGGAGCTCAGGGCTGTTTTCCACTTTGCCTCTAAAAGCATCAATGACATCTGCAACACACAGAGAGAGACAAATGAACGAAAGTTTGCACATTAAAAACAGAAGCCTAGCAAAGAGGAAACCCTCAAACATCACACTAACGGCTTTACCAAATATAATGTATCATTTATTTAAGTTCTCATTCCTGCTTTTCCAGTCCGTCCTTTTGAAAGATGAAGAAAGAAAACTGCATTATTCTAACATACCTTTGCCAAAAAATCAACCCACATTCATATCTGATTGTACAAGAACAACCTCAACACGACAGAGGCATCTTGTTTAATTCCTATCCACAGTCACACTCCTGGGCTGTGCTCCAGGATTACACTAATATCATTTCCAGCGTCTTGCTTATACCGCTCAACACTTAATATAATGTAACCCTCCTGGTGTCCTCGGGTCAGCTCTGACCCATTTTCAAAAAGTTTCTATATCAGAAATGTGGGTTTCTTTCAAACTAATTTTAGAATAAAATAACGTGGATGGTTCCCTACGACGCTCTTCACAAGTTAAATAAATCATCAGTTCACTACTTTCATTGGATTTGGGCGTTTTATTAAATTTTTATAGCATGTAAAGAAGATTTGATATAGAACGTTGAAAAACGTAGGAGAAAATGACAAAACAATTGGGGAAAAAAGTGACAAATGTCGGGATAATCTTCAAAAACGTCAGGAAAAGTGACAAAAACATGGGGAAAGCTTTAAAAAAAAGTTAAAAAAAAATTGACAAACTTCCAAAAAAAGTGACAAAAGGGTCGAAAAAGATATATATATATATATATTTTTTTTACATTTTGACCCAGAAGACGACACGGGGGTTAACACTTTACGAAAGGAGACGTTTTTATTATAGCCTTAAGCATCCATAAGTAAATCCCTGTTTAATTTTCAAATCTCCATATTTTTTCTTTTATCGACTATCTACAACTTACCGCCAGTTGTACACAAAGCAGAACAGTAATGCACAAAAACAGCGAGCCATGTGCAGTCCATATTATCAGCCTTTTTAACGGGACAGATGACCATCACCATTAAAAACAGGAACAGTCAGACCGTGCTGCTACTCTCCTCTCAGACCTGTCTTTGTTCCAACCACAAGTTTAGATATAGCGAGAGATTACATTGTTCAAAAGAAATTGGCAACAAAGTCAATAAATAAATACTCACTTTGTCTTTTTCTTCAACCGCCGACTGTTTTCTTCTTTTAATTCAGAAAGAGGAAGTGAAATTGGCTCTGTGGCGCGAAGACACATTGTCTGAACTTGTTAGTGGCAGAAACCAACTTAAAACATGTTTTATGGCTGGCTCTCCACTCTGCTAAAATATGGATATTTCATCATCAAATTATTTTTTTATATATATATATATATATATATATATAACATCCAGTTTCAAACTCACAGTTCCCCCCCCCCCACCAGTGACAGTGGTTTAGCCCACAAATAAAGCCGTACTTTCACTTCCACGGTATGTTTTCTCGTGGTGTCAGTTGTTGAGCTTAATGAGCGTTCCAGTACGACACACCTATACCTCTCACTTTTAACTGCTTTTATTTTTTATTTTCCACAAAACAACAAAAATATTCGTGTGAACATAAACAGATTGAACAACTAAGACATAAACTGAAGTTTCACAGACGTGGAGGAATCAATTCTCAGCCTGTCTAGTTGGATAATTATGGAAATGTGAATTGTTGGCAAAATAATATCTAAAACTATGAGGTAAATCTGTTTTTTTTTATATTTTGTTTTAAACGCAAATATATACAGTTTTGTAGAATGTTAATGTTGAAAAATCTCAATAACTTCAACTTAAAAATGAGTGGCGCACTTGGTGTACCAGCTTTGGAGAAGGTTGCTAATCTAATCAGCGGTCATAGCATTATTAGTTCATTAAGTTACCACTATGTGCCAGTATGTTTTAAACAGGAAAACCTACTTTTTTTACGTACTTTAAGCGCCTGTTATATTAATGATTTTATATCCTTGTATTTCTGCATCTGCAGAGTCTTTCTTCAACATCTCCCCCCTGTTTAAAGTCAGTCACTTTTGCCAGAAATGGAGAATCCATAACAAACCTCTGCATCCAAGTGAGTTTCCTTCATCAGCTTCTATGATCCCATTACATTACATTATATGTCATTTAACTGATGCTTTTCTCCAAAGCGACTTACAATTGCTGTATATGTCAGAGGCCACACGCCTCTGGAGCAACTAGGGGTTAAGTGTCTTGCTCAGGGACACATTGGTCGATGTATCACAGTGGGAATCGAACCCAGATCTCCCCCACCACAGGCATGTGTCATATCCACTGCTCCATCACCACCACGTCCCTATAATCTTAAGGCTCAGACACACCGAGCCGACGGCCTCCCTTCGACGCCGACTTGAGCGTACGTTCTGCACGGTACCTTTTCAGTTCTGGTGAATCCAGTTGAGTTTAGCAGTATGGTCTTCAAGTACTCACTGGTCTTTGTTTGTAACCTTAACAACAAGGTTTAAAGTGAGTAAAAATGTACTTTCTATTTTTGGATCTTAGGATTTATTTAGACTTCAGTCAACAATCTCAAACATCCAAGTAAGTAAAGTTAGTAAAATGTATTTATATAGCGCTTTTCACAGATAAAGCTTCACATAAAACATACACTATGAAACATATTAATACACAGTGCACAATTAAAATCACAAAATAAAACATAAAAATAACTTATGTAGTAACTAAACTTTCTGAAGCACTGCACCACTTTAAAGTAATTGTGCTGAACATGATTCATTGTTTTGAAACGTTTAATGCAAATATTGACCTGCTGAGCAACGGAAAGATGATCTACTTGATCAAAAAGCTCTCGATGCTTTCATTTGTGATATAATGAATAAGTGTGTGTGTGTATATATATATATATAAGCATTTCATCGTCGATAATAATTCAAAAAATGAACATCATTCTGTGTTGCAGAAGACTTCAAACTAGCGAATGAGACCATAAACTCATGAAAATGTTTACTGAGGTAATAAATCAAGTGAGAAGTGGGTCACTTTCTCTGAAGGCCCAGACACACCAACCAGACGGCCAAACGTCGGCAGGAAAGCCAGTCGGACTGATCAGTCTCGAACGTGTCACGTGGGTCTGGTTTCTCCAGAAATTCAACGCCAGACCGTCATGGCGTCTCGTTCAGAATACGATCTCATATTGGACTAAGATAGTTCACCGTCACCGAAACGTGTTTCTGAAGACATTTGAAGAGAGAAACGGGCCGATCAGCTGCTGAATCTGTCTTTTTTTGTTTTGATCGACAAAGGTCAGTTTGAAAGATTTTTGTGAGATTTTGAGAGGTGTTCGTCACTCTCATCCCGCTCGTCATTTCCGGTAAGTGTTTTAACATAAGTACACTCAGGGGCTAGCACTCCACCAATCAGATTGGTCATTGAGTCCGACTGCCCACTGGCCGATTCAACAAGTCAAATCAGCCCAATTAAAGCCGACGTCTCCTCCGACTGACGACGGCACCAAACAGACACGAGGCACCGACCTCGCCAGACTGTCCGACGGACGATTATCGGGTTGGTGTGTCAGCGCCTTAAGAGCACCACCCTAACTAAACCAATAGCACAGCGACTATAGTACTGAATGTTTTTTTAGACCTTTTTAATGTATGTAATCTTATTTCCTTTTAATTTAGCTTCTGCTGTGAGCGGCATCTGATACCGGAGTCCTCTTTCAAAACCATCGTCCACTTTGAGGCCAAATGCGTTTGCCAGAAGTTGAGTTTTCACAAAAAACGTCTGCATCCGGTCGTTGAACTCTACTACCAGCTTTTTGTTCTTATTCTTCTTTTTTGATGTTTTAATTCCCATGATTTGAATCCTCCCAGTCTGGACAGCATCACTTTGAGCCTGAAAAAAGACAGATTGACATTCATAGTGAAGGTCGGGCAAAATGAAAAGAGCAGAGATCAGAGTAATCTGTCTTTAACAGTTTTTGAATGATTTCTTTCCAAATGTTTTTGCGTTAGTTGATTAGGATGTAGTTTATTTGCTTTTGTGGACGAAGGAGTTGCACCTGGAATTGTCTTATCCTACTAATAAAGTGAACAGCAACCCAACTGCTGATGGGGAGGAAAACCAAACATCAGTAAAACTGTAGTCTCGCTTTGCCAGACCCTCCTTCAAAGCACGCTGAAGGAGGGTCTGGCTACTCCACATAGCATTCGGGGATGGGAGGAAAAACGTGTTCTGGTTCAACGGCATTTATTTAAGCCAATCACAATCGTCTTGGGCGTTGCTAAGCTCGACACAGAGACCCTGCAAAAATAGTTGTGCGAGAGAAAACTCCGATTGGACAGATAGTCTAGCTAGCTGTCTGGATTTACCCTGCAGAGATCTGAGGAGCAGTTACATTACATTACATTTAGCTGAGTAGTAGTGCAAGTACATTAGTAAGTGCAAGTACATTAGCTTTAAATAAGCAACTACAACTACAAAGAGCCATATGAAAGTGCAGCTTCAAGAAATATATACATAGGAATATATATATGCTATACATAGGACTATAATATATATAAGACTACAGTTAACCATAGTCCTCATAAATCCACCAGAGGTTAGAACGCCAACACAAAGAGGAATTTAACGCAATGTCCTGCAGCACCGGAGCAATCCCGGAAGTGGAACGTCAAGGATATAGACTAGTAAAACAGAGACGTCGCTGCAGCTACCTTGGAGGTTTTGGAGGATTGGGCTGGTTTCAAGTGCACATCGTTATTCTCTGTCTTCAGTTCAGTCGTTACAGCTCCAACAGAATCCATCTGAACAAAAACCACAAGATTAAAACACTATTAGACAGAAGTCCTCTAATTTTCACAAGTTTGGGTGTGACTACAATTCATATCAGGCCGATTGTTATTGTTTATAAACGCCAAAAACAAAGGTAGGCTAAGTTTGGAGAGAGTGTGATCAGATTGTTTTATGACGGTTACAGAAATAAATGATCAAGCCAAACACTAAGTAGATCATCTGTGATGTTCTTCAGTCTCCTTAACATCCATTCATTCACCAGACTGATGTCATGAAGTGGCGTATTATTGCCGTGTTATAAAGACGCATACTCGCTTTTTAGCGAGTTTATTAACGCCGTTTGGCCTCCATTGACTTACATTACCTTGCGATTGCGCGTCAATTTATGCCACAGCAAGTACTATGAAAGGCCGAAAATCCATGTTGGACGGGGGGTGGATGGGTCAAACACAAGACTTTCACCCAGGAGACCGGGGATCATGTCCCGCGTGTCACGTTTTCTAAACCCAACTGTAGTTTTCTTCTTGTCCTAAACCCAACTGTAGTTTTCTTCTTGTCCTAAACCCAACCCGCGTGTCACATTTCCTAAACCCAACTGTAGTTTTCTTCTTGTCCTAAACCCAACTGTAGTTTTCTTCTTGTCCTAAACCCAACTGTAGTTTTCTTCTTGTCCTAAACCCAACTGTAGTTTTCTTCTTGTCCTAAACCCAACTGTAGTTTTCTTCTTGTCCTAAACCCAACCCACATGCGTCAAAACATGGGTCTTCTGCCCTAAACCCAACTGGTTCTTCTTGTCCTAAACCCAACTGTAGTTTTCTTCTTTTCCTAAACCCAACTGTAGTTTTCTTCTTGTCCTAAACCCAACTGTAGTTTTCTTCTTGTCCTAAACCCAACTGTGCCGTTGTTGTCCCGCATCCCGTTATTGTTTTCCTAAACCCAACCGTAGCGTTCTACTTTTCATAAACCCAACCCGTCCGCTGCGTACAGCGCTCAAAATGCATACAGATAACACGCCACTTGGCGTGTACGTTTACGCGAAGTCATGATGTCACGTTGCATTCACAGACTGTTTTTTTAGAAATTAGATGCATCTCAACCTCTGCCATCGTCGATTAATCTGTAACTAAACACAGTTAGGTGGACTTCCCGTACAGCGATGTCAGTACTCAAAGTAAACCACGTTCACCTTCTACAAATGCGTCTTTTTCACCTTTTTAATGTCTGTAACTTTTTTTCCTTGAAGTGTTGCTTCTGCTGTGAGCGGCATTTGATAGCGGAGTCTCCTTTTAAAATCATCGTCCACTTCGAGGCCAAATGTGTTTGCCAGCAGTCGTGTTGTCACAAAAACATTCCGCGTCCTGCCGTTGAACTCCACCACCAGGTGAGTGTTCGTCTTATTGGACTTTTTAATTCCAACTATTTGAATCCTTGCAGTCTGGACAGCAGCACTTTGAACCTAAATGAAGACAGATTGACATTCATAGTGAAGGTTTGAGACGAGCTGGAAAGTACAGTACAAAAATCCAATCGATAATGTAGTTCAGTGGTTCCCAAAGTTCCCAAAGAACAGAGCTGTCCCTGCTGCTACCTTGAAGGTTTTGGAGGATGCAGCTAGTTTCAGGGACGAATCATGTTCTTCTGTCTTCTGGTCGGGCTTCACATCTCCAACAGGATCCATCTGAACAAACCACAAGATTAAACAATTAGTAAAAATGTCTGTAATTCATTGTCACAAGTTTACAAACAAGTTTTTCAAAAGTTGTTTAAGATCCTCTCCACTCAAATGTGTGATGACACCCCTCTAGCTGTTCCAATAGACACCAATGTAAAAATGTAGCCCCATAAGGGGCTCTTTTTATTAAAAACAAACAGAAAGGACAGGACAGTGGTTACAAGGGTCCTGCAGCCAACCACCCACTGGTAGTTACTGGGAGTAACCCATCTCTGAAAAAGACACAAAACAACACTTAGAATAAGAGCACCACCTAACTAAACCAATAGGTGGGCAAAAATCTATGAAAAAAAACCGTTTTGGTTGAATATGTGAAAAAGTTTGAATGGGACTTGAACGTTGAATAATACCTACAATGTACGTAATATTTGTAACGTTTTGAAGTTGGAATGGAGTTTCAAGCTGAAATTATGACTAAGGAGATAGTGTATGGAAAAGTGTGAAAAGTGTTTCAGTTTTGAACATTGTCTTCATTTAAATGGGGAAAACTTTGAATATTTCGGAAATTATGAAAGTCATGGAAAGTCGGTATAATAGCCAGAATGTCCTAATTGAGCTGAATGTTATGATGTTCTACTAAAGCTGCTACGTTAAAAAATGTGGAATTAGTAAGGTGCCAAAGAAACGTGACAGAAATAGCAAAAAGAAATTCCATTAGAAGAACATAGATTCATTGTGTATGATTGTGTATTCTTTTGTATATGAACGCTGCCATCATAGTTTAAATTGTCATTGGCCTAACTTTCTTAAAGGTCCAATGTGTAGGAATCTAGCTCCCCATCTAGCGTTGAGATCATATATCAATCAACTCTCTCTCACCACGCAGGGAAGCTACGATACCTGTTAGCAGCGTTAGCAGCGTTAGCAGCAGCTGTTAGTTCATCATGTGACAGAGAAAACGCAAAAGGTGGAGCAGTTTGTCCTCTATGTCCCTTACACACACACACACACACACACACACACACACACACACACACACAGAGGTGGAGCAGTATGTCCTGTGTGTCCCTTACCAGCTAACGTATTTCAAGATGGAGCATGAATATGGAGCGTCCTCCCCAGTTCATGCGAATAGAAATGAAAAATGTCAAGCCAAAAGGGATACTTGGAATTGATGGTGGTGGTTAATATTCATGAAAAAGGACGAGTTTGGGAAACGGGCAACACAGATTTAGATAATGAACAACTAGACCTGTTACACACTGGGGCTTTAACAAAACTTACAATTAAAGCACCACCTTTACTAAACACAGTTAGGTGGACTTCCAGCACAGCAACGACGGTACTTAAAAGTAAACCACGTACACCTTCTACAAATGCGTCTTTTTCACCTTTTTAATGTCTGTAACTTTTTTTCCTTGAAGTGTTGCTTCTGCTGTGAGCGGCATTTGACAGCAGAGTCTCCTTTCAAAATCATCGTCCACTTTGAGGCCAAATGTGTTTGCCAGCAGTCGTGTTGTCACAAACACATTCCGCTTTCGCTTGTTGAACTCCACCACCAGGTGAGTGTTCGTCTTATTGGACTTTTTAATTCTCATTATTTGAATCCTCCCAGTCTGGACAGCAGCACTTGGAACCTGAAAGAAGACAGATTGACATTCATAGTAGAGGTTTGAGATGAGCTTAAAAGTATACAGTGTACAGAAATCGCTCCGATAACGTGGTTGTATAACTCAGTGGTTCCCAGAGTGTCTGCGTTACGCTGGGTTTCAATAACAGCAGAGCGGAGCAGTTTAATTCATTCCCTATGAGAACAGCAGCATGAGTGAATTACGCTGACGGCGGCGAAGGTGCCCGGATGTTCCCGCTCTCACAAAGTTGTCTCCGAGTCAACTTTTGCGGAGCGGTAGCCGATGAGAGGGCATCGTTGCGAACATGCCTCCTATATCCTGCCGTGTATACGCACATGCTATACGTGCAAATTAAAAGATCAGGATTTCCCTATAGCTTACTTTAAGATACGTCTGTGTATGACTACATGGATGCTAACAGCTAGCTTGGCAGAGGGTTGTCGAAGCAGTTGGTATACCTGGTGAGTTTTTATATATATATTTGTTTTAGTAGCATTGTAGTAACGTTAGCATTGTAGCACTGACAACTGGCTTGTTGCTAGTAATATAACGTTAATCAAAGTGTGTGCCAGGAGTAGACAACTTACCAAACAGTTGTGTTAGGCCAGATTTAAACTGATAGAAAACGTACATCAACACCAACAACTAACTGTCTGCAAAACGTGTACACCGTCGGCATCATGTAGCGGTGACACAACTCCGCTTGGAATCCGCTGCTCGTGACTGAGACAGCGGAGCTGCAGCTGAAAAACGCTGCCTGTGGAAACCCAGCGTTAGAGGAAGATGTATCTCTATTTGCGAACCACACAATATTATACAGATATATACATATATTATATAAACCGAGACGAGAGTAACATCTAATTGTCTTTATTGTAGAATGTTTGATTATGTCTATGGTTTTATTTTATGAATATTTCAAATGCTTTTGCAGTGGATGATTAGGAAGTAGTTGAACCTTGAATCGTCCCATTCTGCTTATAAACTGAATAACAAACAAACCGCTGACTTGATATGAAAGTCAAACACATTTTAAATAGATGTTAGCATCAGTAGAACAGAGCTGTCCCTGCTGCTACCTTGAAGGTTTTGGAGGATTCAACAGGTTTCAGGGACAAATCTTGCTCCTCTGTCTTCTTTTCAGTCTTCACATCTCCAACAGGATCCATCTGAACAAACCACAAGATAAAAAACACCATTACAAAGAATTCCTCTTGTTCATTTTCACAGGTTTAATAACATAATGTTCTGTTGCGTGTCTATGGAAGATGTTGTCGTAGAGGGACGGGATGTATGTAATGACGACAGGATGTAGGCGATGATGACAGAACGTAGGTATGTCATGTAGATGGTCCCTGTGATCAACAACATATATCTATTTATACTTTGAAGACCATGTGACTGGAAGCTCCTGAAAGATACAGTAAGTGGTTTTGGGATCTTCAAGTAAGTTTCTTTTTTCTTTAGAACTACTATTTACACCGCCAAGAATACGTTGAAGTGCAAATATTTAATTGTAATAGTCTAATAGTATTCAATTATTAGTAATTTATCTTTACATTAATTGATGCTGAAGCTGATGTTTGATGTTTCAGGGATGAATCTTGCGTCTCTGGCTTCTTTTTGGGCTTCTTTTTGGGCTTTGCAGCTTTAACAGGATCCATCTGAACATTACATACACATTACACAACATTAGAAAGAATTTCTGGAGTTCATTTTCAAGTTTAAAAACATATTAGTCTGATCTGTTGATTGTCTATGTAACATATTGTACCATCACTGTAAAGCTCGCTGTTTTAGCACCAATCCGCTTATTTCAAAATGCATCTCACCTTCCATTTTTTCTTATTTGTGCACTGAGCAGAACTCTGCACAAATGTTTTACAACCTAGGGCTTTTGTGACAAGTTGACTGACGGTTTTCTTCTGGATACAAACAGAGTGTACAAATAATACACGTTTATATATATAAATGTCTGAATGTAGTATTATTAACCTTTGTCTTTCTCACCTGGTCAGGTTGGCAGCTCTTCAGTTGATCTTAAAAAGAAGAAACAAACATCAGCGTTGTTGCACACCGTCGATGGTGTTAAGGTAAACCTTATTTATGTTTTCTATATCAATGATCTTGAACATGGTTTGCTTGGTGGGGTTTGGTTACTATTCATTATGAAGCTCATCAGTTTAACAGAAGTTTATCAGAGATACATCTGCCTATCTATTAAAGTGATACTTTATGTTCGTCACCCAGTCATAATGGTTGATTTCCTGTAGTTGACCTACCAGCTGCAAGTTTTGGCTTTTTGGCCACTGATCCGAAGTCAATTGAAAGTTTTCTTGTCGTCTCTGAAAAAGACATTAAAAAGGTAAACGAACACAAATAGAAAATGGATCTCTCGATTAGCGTTTTTCAGAAATGAGTGAATGTGTTTTATATTTCTGCCTTTTAAGTTCAGTCTTTTTTATGTATCATATACTGCATGTTCTGTAGTAGCTACTCAACAGGGGCTACTCTTTATTATACTTTCTACTTCATGGTTCGACTCACATTTGGTACTAGTACTTTTCTCTTTTGGTTTTCCACTGCGGATAGTTCCCCCTTAGTGTAGACGACTATCTGAAACTACAATTTAGCCGCCATTGACTGCGTTTTGTACATTTATTTGCAGGAGAAGCTAACAAGGTTGTGTATCCAAGACCTTCCATGTTTCAATGGCGTACAAAGGCTTTCCAGAAGTCATACGATAAACGGCGTTGAACAGCGGTCAGCAAAAATAAGACTTCACCCGTTAACCCCTCTCTCTATTGCCCCAACCACACAGGTTAACAGATGATATCCCTGTTGTTTTCTCCGCCTACACCAGGTGACCCGATTACTGTAAGTGACCACAGAAGGTGTTAATAATAAACTATACTCTGCTCTTATATCACCTTTAACGCAACACTCCCTAGATCATTTTAATTGGCAAACACAACGTCTACAGTGTACTTTTGTGTTGCCATTTTTAATAATCTAGGCCTTGTCAATATAAAAAAAAGTGTGGCCGCTTTTGACGTTAGGATGGCTTTTTAAAAATTGTAAGTTTGTGCAAGATGTCTCTGGCGGTGCTACTGACGATTCTGTCGAAGAACTTCTAGTATCAGCTCAGCTCGCATGGAACCTCGACTGAGGTGGTACCAAAAAAGTAGCAGGTGTGTATATCGATTACATACCGCTTAATCTTATCAACTCACCTTTTTTTCCTTGCCGCTGTTTCTTCAGTTTCTCCACAAAGGGACGCAGCGGCTCCTGGACTGCAGCGTCTTGCCTTGGTATATTCTTCATTATTTTATCTATTTCAGAGATGGACCCTTGTGTCCCGTAGTGCTGAACGATTAAATAAGGGATTTCTTCTCTGGTCTTGCCATCCTTCACTCCTTGAGGGATTTTGACCAGATTGAACAGCATCTTCCTGAATTCTGACTCAGTCAGCTCCTCCAGGATGGAGCTCAGGGCTGTTTTCCACTTTGCCTCTAAAAGCATCAATGACATCTGCAACACACAGAGAGAGACAAATGAGCAACAACAAACAGTTTGGCAAAATAAAAACAGAAGCCTAGCAAAGAGGAAACGACTCAAACATCACACTGACGGCTTAACCAGATTAAATATATAATTATTCATATTTCCGCCTCAAAGAGAACTTCTGTATTTAATTGTATGTTCTTGTCGTTCGTTCTTTTCCAATCTGAAGATATAAATATAGTTTTGATAAACACTTATCATTACTGATTATTCTTCTCAATACAGCTTTTAACAAACAATGAATTATTCACTCCTTCAAGTCCACACTGAGCTACTATAACAGCCAACATGTGGAGTCTCATGTTTTAATGTCTTTGTTTATCATCTGTATCCATTTAAAATGTTGTTGTGATTCAGGTGCAGGCTCCACTGTCAACCCGTCCTCAGTCCCAACTCATGAAATACTGACGCTTGGTCAGTAGCTCTCAGCGTCAGATACGACGCAGTAAGCACCCCTCAGCGTCTGTATGGAGTGCACCGGGCAGAGCAGCAGCTTCGGGGCGTGTAAAGATGACGTAGTATTAAGAGCGAAAATGGTAGCTAGTAGTATGAAAGCCCGAAATTCCACGTAGGGAGGTTGGTTGGTTGGGGTGGTGAATGGGTCAAACAACACAGAGACCGGGGTTTGTGTCTTGTTGTTGTCCCGCGTATCACTGAAACGTTCATTTTATAATCCCAGCCACCATATGCAGAGTTTGACATTCAAACTCCGCATATGCCACCCACCATCTTTTCCTAAACCCAACTGTCCCGTTCTTGTCCAGCGTGACACATGCCTTTTATAAGCCCACCCACCATCTTTTCCTAAACCCAACTGCGCCAAATGTGACGACAATAGTCCCGAACCAGCACGTTTAGATATGGCCCTAAAGGAGACTTTTAGCGTCAATAGCAACGCCAAAGGCACCTGACCAAGCGTCGGTATTTTTACGCGATGGGAGTGAGAATGTGTTGCCACTGTCAGGACAGAAAATCCACCCAGAAAATACCAAATAATATTCTTTAAATTCTTCCGGTGGAAGTAGTTCAGTTTGATTTGAACAGCCTTTAAGTAATCAACATTGTGAAGGGCAAACGACTAATTCCGTAAATGCATTTATTTTGCTGATCCTATTTCCACTGATAAGAAAACTACAGCTATTGTGCCAAGTTGACTGATGGTTTTCCTCTAGATACGAAAGAAGACTGTAAAAATAATACACATTTATATATAATATAATTAAATGTCTGGATAAAAAAACATTAAAGTGACTTAACATTATGTAAGACATTTTAAAAAGTAATCAATTTCTGAGGCTGTGAGCAAAAGAATCAGATGTATTTGCTAAATATGTGAACACATTTTTTCCGGTTTTACGTTTCTCTCAGTGTTACACAGAACGATAGAAACACACAACAAGGAGAACAAAGCTGAAAGACTTGGTAGGCTTGAGTACTATTTAAATACAGTATAACTTCTTGACCAGGTTCATCAGTGGTGCTAAATGATCTGAAGTCTATACTGTTTGAACCTTTTAATGTTGTATTAGACTCGGTAGTAGAACATGTCCTTACTGCCCGTGAAGACGATGGATAACAGGCATGCAAACCTCAGCACAACAGAAAGTGTTACGTAATGTATTGCTCCTTTTTAAAAAGGTATTTCAACAGGTAAAAAGTCCTGTGTGGACTATAATCTGTCAGATATAAACCCTATTTATTAAATCAGGTCATTTTGAGGCAGGAAAAAAGCTTTCAAACAGAGTAGAAGCTGCCATCACTTTAAGGCAAGTGGAAAAAGGCCGCTCCCTCAGCAGTCACTTGCACAACACCGGTTTTGTCGTAGGCAGTTAGTCCTTCTCTAGCAGCACGTGGCGACTCTAAGGTGACCCGTCACAGGTGTTGGCATGGTTAGCACTTCAAGCACTGACTTGAAATGGGAGAAATGTCTTGGTTAGTTCTGTGATTTGCTCTGTCTGTAGTCTAGCGTGTGGTTATCCTGAAATGCTTTGAGAAGAATGAGAATAATGAACGTTTATGGGAGCAGCCATAAGTACAGCCTGTTTAAATCTCCATATTTTCTTCTTGTTTATTGACAAACTACAACTTACTGTCGGTTGATTAATGTATTCAAAGCAGCAGTCCTTATTATCAGCCTCTTCACGGGACAGAGAAACAGCTCGTAGTGATTCATATCAGTCACCATTGAAATCAGAACACAAACAGACAGAACATGCTGCTACTCTCCTCTCAGACTCTTCACCTTTTTCCTTGTTCGGACCATATGTTTAGATAGATAGGTGGTAATAATTAACAATACATTCATCCAAAGACACTAGCAACAAAGTCAATAAATGAATACTCACTTTGTTCTTTTCTTCAACCACCAACCCTTTTGTTCTTTGAAAGTAGATAAGAGGAAGAGAAATGGACTCTCACTGGCACAGAGACACTCAGTCTGAACTTGTTTGTGGCAGAAACCAACTTCAATCACGTTTTATAGTCTGCTCTCCACTCTGCTAAAATATATATGGATATTTCATCATCATGTTGGTTTTCTTCCAACTTTGACTGTTAACTCTTTATAACATCCTGTTTCAGACTCACAGTTCCCCCCCCCCCCAGTGACAATGGTTTAGCCCACAAACAAAGCCATACTTTCACTTTCATGCTGTGTGGACAAAGTTAAAACTACAGTATGTTTGTTGTGCTGTCAGTTGGGAAGCAAGCTGATGCATTGACACAGTCGGCAGTTTATCCTCAAGATCTAAGTACATTCACTCAAGTACTGTAGGCTACTTACAGTTTTGAAGTATTTCTACTTTACGTGTGTTATGTCCTATGTCTAGGAGAGGAGAACTAGCAATTAAATAAACCCGGGGGGGGACAAGGGACAAGTGGAAGCAGTTAAAGGATAAATCAAATACTGTTTTGCTAAACCAAGGAACACAAACCACTGATGAGTATCACAAAAAAGTAAATTTAAGATCTACTTTTTAACAAACAAAAGACTGTTCACACGACCTACAATTCTGCTACTTTGTGCTTTTACTTGAAAAATATATATTAACAAAAAAATCAGGTTGTATTATAGATTAAAACAGAACTTTATTGATTGGATTAGAATCAGAATATATATATATATATATATATATATATATATATATATATATATATATATATATAGTAAAAGTTACTTTACAAGCTAAACCATTAAAGTGATGAACACATTGAAGAAACAAGATCATGATTTGCTAACAGAGCTTTATTGCTGAGCTAATTGTTCTCTAAAGACAACACAAGGGTTGAAAAAAATACATCAGTGGGTCTTTCCTTAATGCATAGACGTACATAGAAATGTCCCAAACAATACACATTTGGGTTACTATTCTTTGACCAACAGATCCGTTGAAAACTATTTAAAAAAAGAAGAAAAAAAAGACATCAGCTGTCATAGTTATTAGGTTTTTTTACACACATTGTACCAGTATGTTTTAAACATTCCTGAACCTGAAGTTATTCTCACATCTTCTAAGCGGCTGTAATTTTAGTGATTTGATTTCCTTGAATTTCTGCATCTGCTGAGATTGGTATTTTATCGATGAGACTTTTTTTAATATCTCCCTTTATTTTAAAGTTAAGCGTCTTTGCCAAAAGTCGAGAAGCCACAACAAATGTTTGCAGGTTGTCGTTGAAGTTTGCCTCCAGTTGAGTCTCCTTCTGAGTGGCTTTTATAATCCCTATAATCTCAATTGGCCCTTTCTGGATGCTGACACTTTGAACCTGCAGACAGATTGACATTTAACAGTCAAGGCTCAAGACATTCTGAAAATACATTTAAAACCATTTAGTAAAAGTCTTTAACAGCTTATAAACTAAAGCAGGAGGAGGGTGTAATGTTATTAGATGTGATTCACTCCACAGACTTAAAAACAAACATGGCTTTATAGAGCGAGGAGATCACTGCAGGTACCTTTTCAATTCTGGTGTTTCCAGTTGAGTTCAGAGATATTTTCCCAAAGTACTCATTGATCTTCATGTTGGTAACCTTAACGACGTCTCCGACTGATAATCCTTTGCATTGCTCGGTGGCGTCCCTCCACATGACGATCTCGATGGAATCAGTCTCGTCTTTAAGTTGAAAACGTTGCTTCTTTGTCAACTTCCGTTCGCCCTTCACCTTAGTCTTTGTGACAGGATCTATCTGAACAAATTAACGGCACAGGATTAAACGACATAAAAAGAGGAAGCCCAGACATGACATTGACCCGTTACACAACGTTAAATAGAACAGTCTTATGTTTTTATCTCTTATCTGTTTACTGACAAACATTTTTATGAAGTATTGTATTAACAAATTACAATGTACACTGTTTGTTAGAAATCACTACACACAGGCCTGAAATACACACACATGCTCAGGACCTATTCACGCACAAACGGAGAGATGTCAGAGTGAGTGGGCTGCCAGTGCTGGCCCAGCGCCCTGAGCGGTTGGCAAGGGGTACGGTGCTTTGCTCAAGAGCACCTTACAGTGCCCAGGAGGTGAACTGGCATCTCTCCAGCTACCAATCCACACTCTGTACTTTGGTCCGTACTGGGACTCTGACCCTCCGGTTCCCAACCCAAGTCCCTACGGACTGAGCTACTACCACCCCTATATCATTGGAGGATGCATCGATCCCGCTACCTCTCGCATGCTACGCTAAGCGAGAGCTCTACCATTTGAGCTAATCCCCCTTGATTATTATGATGTTCATTATGTACATGATGTTGTTTATAGGCGAACAACCAACAAGTCAAGCAAGCGGCTGCAGCCATGACTGACAGCTGACGTCACGAGGACCCACGAGATATCGCTAGCGGTCAAGGTGTAGTGCAGGGAAATATGATCCGTGAATATGATCCGTGAGCACGGTGTATTTTATTTTGAAAATTAACTAGATGTTTTATTTTGTTTCTGTGCTCGACTTCCTGTCCCGCACTATCTGCCGAGTCCCGAATTGCTGCGGAGCTCTCCGGCGTCCGGCTAAAATAGAAGCTCTGCGTATCTGCTCAGGAGGGCTGGGACCGCCGGAGCTGGGACGGAGTAGGGACGGAGTAGGGACGGAGCTGGGACGGAGTCGGGACGGAGTCGGGACGCAGCCGTTCTGCAGTCAGTGGAAATACACACACTGACTTTAATGGAAACCTAATGACTCCACCACCGTTCTGGAGTGGAGCCGCAGCCGTTCCGCAGTTGGTGGAAACTGGGGGTTAAGCTACATATACTTTGATATTGCTCCTTAAATTAGAGTACAACAGAAGGATAGATATTTTTTTTTATGCAGAAACCAAACTCTTATGACAGTATGTAGACGTAGAGCAAGTAAGTGCAGTTTAAACTCACCTCTGTAATGGTTCCTTCAACAGTCACATCTGTCTTGTCAGCAGATAATTTGGCTTCTTTAATGGAGTACATTGGACTCTCAGGATAAATTAGCTTCTGACCTTCCATCTCAAGCTCCTCTGGGACATCAACAGGGCTCGTCTCTGCCACTTTGCTTGACTCGATAACCTTAACACCATACTCATCTATTATTAGCTTTCTGAACAAGTAGGAGCTCCCCTCCTTAATTTGTTGGAAGCGTTTTTTTCCATATACCATCACTTTAACGCTGGCTTTCTTATCAGCGACAGCCAGATAAAAGAAGTTTTTGTATCCGTTTTTATATGTGCGTAGTTCAGATTTCTTAACAACTTTCCCAACTATGACGTCTGTCTCAAGAATTCCACTCAGTTTCACATCCCAGATGGATTTCTGCGGCATAAAAAGGAGAAAGTGTCAAAACTTATGAGCCGTGAAAGAGAGGAGAAAAAAAAAAAAAGCACTTACCCAAAAAGGAATATTTCTCTCCTGCAAAACAACAAACATTGTATCAATAAACAGTTCTTAATGCAGAAACTAACATTTACTTTAACATACACAGAAGTCCGATGGGACTCGTAGGAGAGAAGAAGTTGCATCAGTAAGTAGGGCTGCACAATTAATCACAATTTTATCGAAAACACAATATGAACTAGTGCAATATTCAAATCGAAGTAATGGGTAATTAGCTAGCTGGATAATGGACCTTTTCCACAGCAGACATGTTGACTTGTCATAGTAGGAAAAGCACAGCTGACATTGATAACCTCAACGATGGCTCAGTTCCATCTAGTGACCCAGTGAGATATTTCAGTGAGTCAGCATGCTCAACACCAGGGGTCTCATTTATAAAACTGTGCGTAGGATCTTTACTATAAGTGTACGTACGCACAAAAGCCAAAAATGGTGTACGCCAAAAAAAAGTCAGATTTATAAAACCGTGCGTACCACACCTGTAAGCAATGTTGCCTTTACAAATCACAGATTACCTACAAGTGTGCGTATGTTAATCAGCCTCTTATCCCGCCCTGAACACGCCCATTTTTAACCAGAAATAGTCAATGTAAAGCCCCTCGTGAATGCTGATCAGTAGGTTAATGTTACACCGAGTCATGATGACTGGCGGAGAAAAAGCTAAAAACTTCTCAGACGTTCAGGAATAGCTGCACATTGAATAATAATTTCAGCCTGTTCTTTCCCAGTGTAGGAAACCTGATCTATAACTACATGTATTAATAATAATACGTCCAAAACAGCAGACATTACAGCACTCAGGGACAGCTTCGATAGACCAGACGTATATAATAAGATTTAACAGAACTATATATTGTATCCAAACAAGCCTCAGTGATAAAGTTGAAGATTATATATAATATTTATATAAAAAAAACACTTAGCTGTCTGACATTTCCCTCTGGAAACAGCCGGTTTCTCCCAGAGTGGTGAGGACCTGTATTTGGACCGGGATGGACCGGTTCTGGTCCCTCTCTACTGGACCCAGATCAGTACAGAGATCCAAGAGCTCAGCTTTAGGGAATCTAAATCAGCATATTATCCAGTCATCATCATCATGGTCCCTGAAGTCTCTCTCTCCTGATTCTTCCATTTGGGGTTAGTCCTGCAGGGCCAGCAGGGCCATCATGGAGCATTACGCACGGGGGTCACCGCAGTATTTATATGTTTGCAACAATTAAAGTGATTGTTAACACCTTGCCAAAATCACAGCATCAGCTAGTGGTATCCCCCCCACCCCGAGATACAATTTGAAGACGAAAGTGTAATAGACAAACACACTTTTCTTCATGCAGGTTTTGTCACGAACAGTATTAAAGTTAGAACCGATAACGAGGACATTAAGGGTGACAATTGCGCAAGAGTTTAATGGCTGTATTTTCAGACTTTGACATTTAATGACATATGCAGAGTATTAAAGACATATATTTAGTTATTTACACTGTGTTCTGCCGTTATCTAATGCTAGGGTATTTGATGCTATCCTGTATTCCATAGTCGGGCCATCTCCTCCTCCTGCGCTCCGTAGCGGACAATGTGACGGTGAGACAGCGCCATTAAATATTAACAACAAATTTATATTTAATATTTGAGTTGGAGGTGTTTATGGAACAAGTATCACTCAGTACAAGCTCAAATACCACTGCTGGATTTAATCTTCATGGTAACGTGGATGATATGGAGTGAAAAAATGTGCGTGAGGCATCAATACTAGAAAATATTACGAGTAATCGTTCTTCCCATTTACTTTCTGCAGTCTGGCTTCAGTTCACCACCTCACCATCTGCGTCGCCAGTTCCTGTTTTGTCTCCAGAATGTGCGCACGCATGGGTCAGAGTTTACGTACCGCGCATTCTCCCGTCACGTTTGTTTTTTATAAATCACAACCTTTGGGTGGGAAGTGGCGTACGCACATATTCAGCCCCGTTTTGTACGTACACCACGTTTATAAATGAGACCCCAGGGCCTCTCCTAAGTGGAACGCAGCCATCATTAATGGATTTGAATACACCTGTGCTTTTCCTACTGTAACATGTCTGCCGTGAAAAAGGTCTATTCCACACACCATTTCATGTTACACACTGGATATAAAAAATGAGCTGAACACACTAATCTGGCGAGAGCTCTGTTCTTTTCTACGCAGTGACAACAGTATGTATATGAAACATGAAGTTGTTCAACTTTACTAATTTAGTGGCTGGCTAGTTAGTTAGCTTGCTATGGGAGTCAGTTCTCAGTTCAGCATCATCTGTATTAGAGAAAAGTAAATAAAATGGCTTTACCAGCCTACTTACTGGAGTTCCACATCTACACACATATATATATATATATATACAACTGTACAATGTTGGCATAATTCCTCTTAAGAAATGTTTATTGTCTCCCACAACTGTTAGATGAAATGTATGCCCATTATTGGAAGGGTTTACTATTATAGACATAGTGTGTAAGAATGAATGGAAGGCAAATTACTTTAACAAGTTTAATTCTAAACTCTTACCTTGTCAGGTTGGCTGCTCTCCTGTTGATCTTTAAAAGGAGAAACAAACTTCAGTCAGTTATTAATCAGCAGACTTTTAGCCCCAAAAAAAGACCTGTTTAAATAATGATCTGCATACAGGCCAGTGCAAGTTTAAAAACAAACTATTATAAATTATTAAGAAAAGGGCAATTTCACTTAATACTGATTTGTTCTGTTAGTTTGGTAAAATGTTATCCTATCAATTTAGCTGAAAAGGTTGCATGTGTTAATGTGGGTCGCCAAGGACTTAAAGGTGCACTATGAGTTCCTGCATGGTTTAAGCACAATTTCATTTTAGTCTCAAATCGTAGACATCTCTCCTTGTTCCGCTAGCTGCCTGTCCCCTGAACACACCGTGAAAAAGCCCGGTCTCGGGAGATAACACAGGGGTCGTAAACGTCAAACACTAGGGGCACAGGCTGTGCACCAAAAACAAACCACTCCAGCCAATCACCGACAAGATGGTTGGGGGAGGGGGTGCTTTTAGAGCAGCAGCCTTAACCGCTGATACCATGCAGGAACTTATAGTGCCCCTTTTATGAGTTTCAAAATGTTTGGGAACCAATGCTTTAGATAATCTGGATAAACTGTTAAATGTGTGATTGTCTTAAATGTGTGACTGTGACACACACCCTATCCAGGAACCATCACCTTATCGTGGTGGAGAGGTTTGTGTGTCCCTATGAACCTGAGGGCTGTGTTGTCTAGAGCTTTGTGCTCCTGGTAGGGTCTCCCAAGGCAAAGTGGTCTCAGGTGAGGGGCCATACTCACAAGCCCCCGGCTGAGCGCCGCTATGTTGGAGTTTAACCCGGTGGACGAGAGGGTCGCCTCCCTACGCCTGCGGGTTGTGGGGGGGAAAACTCTGACTGTTGTTTGTGCATATGCACCAAACAAGAGTTTGGAGTATTCGGCCTTCTTGGAGACCTTGAGTGGAGTCCTGCATGGGGCTCCAGTCGGGGACTCCATAGTTCTGCGGGGGGACTTCAACGCGCACGTGGGTAATGATGGAGACACATGGAGAGGCGTGATTGGGAGGAACGGCCTCCCTGATCTAAACCAGAGTCGTTTGTTGTTGGACTTCTGTGCTAGTCATGGATTGTCTATAACGAACACCATGTTCGAACATAAGGATGCTCATAAGTGTACTTGGTACCAGAGCACCATAGGCCAAAGGTCAATGATCGATTTTATAATCGTTTCATCTGATCTGAGACCATATGTTTTGGACACTCGGGTGAAGAGAGGGGCGAAGCTGTCAACCGATCACCATCTGGTGGTGAGTTGGGTCAGGGGGTGGGGGAAGACTCTGGACAGACCTGGTAAGCCCAAACGGGTAGTGCGGGTAAATTGGGAACGTCTGGAGGAGGCCCCTGTCCGACAGACTTTCAACTCACACCTCCGGCGGAGCTTTTTGTGCATCCCTGTGGAGGCTGGGGGCATTGAACCCGAGTGGACAATGTTCAAAGTTTCCATTGCTGAAGCTGCGGTGAGGAGCTGGGGTCTTAGGGTCTTAGGTGCCTCAAGGGGCGGAGAAGACATGGAGAAGGACTTTTGGTCGGCACCAAGGTGCTTCTGGAAAACCGTTCGCCACCTCAGGAGGGGGAAGCGGTGAACCATCCAAGCTGTGTACAGTAAGGACGGGACGCTGTTGACCTCAACTGAGGAGGTAATAGGGCGGTGGAAGGAGCACTTTGAGGAACTCCTAAATCCAACTAATACGCCCTCTATGGTAGAGGCAGAACTGGAGGATGATGGGGGATTGTCGTCAATTTCCCTGGTGGAGGTTGCTGAGGTAGTTAAACAACTCCACAGTGGCAAAGCCCCAGGAATTGATGAGATCCGTCCAGAAATGCTTAAAGCTCTGGGTGTGGAGGGGTTGTCTTGGTTGACACGCCTCTTCAACATTGCGTGGAAGTCTGGGACGGTGCCTAAGGAGTTGCAGACCGGGGTGGTGGTTCCCCTTTTTAAAAAGGGGGACCAGAGGGTGTGTGCCAATTACAGGGGTATCACACTTCTCAGCCTCCCCGGTAAAGTCTACTCCAAGGTGCTGGAAAGGAGGGTTCGGTCGATAGTCAAACCTCAGATTGAAGAGGAACAATGCGGATTCCGTCCTGGTCGTGGAACAACGGACCAGATCTTTACTCTCGCAAGGATCCTGGAGGGAGCCTGGGAGTATGCCCGTCCGGTCTACGTGTGTTTTGTGGATCTGGAGAAGGCGTATGACCGGGTGCCCTGGGAGATACTGTGGGAGGTGCTGCGGGAGTACGGGGTGAGGGGGTCCCTTCTTAGGGCCATCCAATCTCTGTACGACCAAAGCGAGAGCTGTTTCCGGGTTCTCGGCAGTAAGTCGGACTCGTTTCAGGTGAGAATTGGCCTCTGCCAGGGCTGCACTTTGTCACCAATCTTGTTTGTAGTATTTATGGACAGGATATCGAGGTGTAGTCGGGGTGGGGAGGGGTTGCAGTTCGGTGGGCTGGGGATCTCATCGCTGCTTTTTGCAGATGATGTGGTCCTGATGGCATCATCGGACTGTGACCTTCAGCACTCACTGGATCGGTTCGCAGCTGAGTGTGAAGCGGCTGGATGAGGATCAGCACCTCTAAATCGGAGGCCATGGTTCTCAGCAGGAAACTGATGGAGTGCCTTCTCCAGGTAGGGAATGAGTCCTTACCCCAAGTGAAGGAGTTCAAGTACCTTGGGGTCTTGTTCGCGAGTGAGGGGACAATGGAGCGGGAGATTGGCACAGCGGGTGCGGTATTACATTCAATATATCGCACCGTTGTGACGAAAAGAGAGCTGAGCCAGAAGGCAAAACTCTCAATCTACCGGTCAGTTTTTGTTCCTACCCTCACCTATGGTCATGAAGGCTGGGTCATGACTGAAAGAACAAGATCCAAGGTATAAGCAGCCGAAATGGGTTTGCTCAGGAGGGTAGCTGGCGTCTCCCTTAGAGATAGGGTGAGAAGCTCAGTTATCCGTGAGGAGCTCGGAGTAGAGCCGCTGCTCCTTCGCGTCGAAAGGAGCCAGTTGAGGTGGTTCTGGCATCTGGTAAGGATGCCCCCTGGGCGCCTCCCTAGGGAGGTGTTTCTGGCACGTCCAGCTGGGAGGAGGCCTTGGGGAAGACCCAGGACTAGGTGGAGGGACGTCCAGCTGGGAGGAGGCCTCAGGGAAGACCCAGGACTAGGTGGAGGGATTATATCTCCAACCTGGCCTGGGAACGCCTCGGGATCCCCCAGTCGGAGCTGGTTAATGTGGCTCAGGAAAGGGAAGTTTGGGGTCCCCTGCTGGAGCTGCTGGCCCCGCGACCCGATACCGGATAAGCAGACGAAGATGGATGGATGGATGGATGGATGGTGTGACTGTGAAATGTGTGAGCCATTCATTTAGTACAATTTCATGGTAGAAATGATGGATAAAACTATGAAATAAAGAGAACAGTTTTCCTTCATTGATTGTAACATTAACAACAAATTACTCAGGATTTTAGGCTGATCTTCTCGCAACACTTCCTTTCCATCCTGCTCACGTTTTCTTTTCTTCCCTGAAAAAGAAATGTAAAAAAGTTGATTTGAAAACAGATTGTTCAGTTCTACGTCAGTCTTGTGTAGAACAACACAAACGGATTATCATTGTTCAGTTTTTGGTTGTTGTGTCCGTCATTTCTCAGGTCAATCTTCTGCCAGGTTTTCTTGAGAAATCATACCGTTTTTTTCAATTGTTAGACGACACAACTGGAGTAACGTGCAAAACTCAGTCTGCACAGCAGCAATTCATGTGGACCAAACTCTAGTTTGTTTTTCATCGCTTGAACACAGTTTTCAAAACTCTACACACTTATCCCATGACTTTAACCACAACGTGCACAACACTGTGGATTTACAACACTTTGTTCTAATGCTAACACACTGCTGTCAAAACTGTTAACCACACATTCAAAACAGAATAGATTTCAGTCTGGTGCCTATCAAACACTGCTGATGCTGCAATTTTAGCTGAAAGCCTGAGCAGGTATCTTGTTTTAGACTAGTTAGTGAACATATACGGTATTTATACAGAGAAAGCTCAGAAAGTTTTTTTTGGTATACAAACACCAAATAAGAATGAAACAGTTATACACTGTACCGTTTGAGAGAAACTGGTAAAAGAGCAAAGATGCCAACATGTCCAGGTAAGATGTCTGATGTTATATACACAGCTATTAAAAAAAAATTTAAAAACACTATCTTTACAATAGTAAAACTGCATTCTTACTGTTTTTCAGAAAGTAATGGAGGTGTAAGCAATGGAAACACCACATTAATTTGTATTTAGACATGATTCAGACATCCAGTGTGATGAAGAAAACTTGCTGCATGATGCTGGAGAGAGGCAGGTTTCGTCACACTATTCTTTGTTACTTATGTACCTTTGACTATTGAGTAGTGTGAAGTCACTGAAATGATTCAAACAAAATAAGTTTGTAATTTCTGTATTGGTGTTTGATGCTAGTGTTTTTACTCAGTGTTTGGCTGCACTGAGCCTGTTTTGAGACATGTGAAGAGTTGTGTTGCTGTGAATGAGTTCTGCAGGTGAACCATTTAGCTCAGGTGACTGCTGGTAATGCAGACTGTAGTTTGAGTTTTGCGTGTGACTCCAGTTGTGCCCACTGTCGTTTAGCAATCGAAAAAAACTGTAAAATACCAATTCTGAAAGTATATTCCAGTAGGTTCTTCTGCTGTGTTGATATACATTTTATTGGACACTGATGTCAGAGAAATGGAACCAATTCAAAATGGATGGCAAACTATATAATGGCTCTGACACCCATGCTTTGAATGTTAGTTTTAACCCTTTAAATATTTTGCATTAACCCTTATTCTACATCCTCTGTGATCTAATGAAACATTAAAAAACAGGAATGAATAATTTTAAACCAAAAACCTGAATCATGACTCACCCTGGTTCTTGATCTCTTGTTCATTCCTCAGTTCGTCCACAAAGGGGCGCAGCAGGTCCTGGATTTTAGGGTCCCTCCTCGGTATGTAATCCATTGCTTTATCGATTTCAGAGATGGAGACTAGTAGTCCGTAGTGCTCAATGATTTTTCCAGGCATCTTTTCTCTGGGCGTGCTAGACTTCTGACCTTTGGGGATTTTTTCCAAACATTCCAGCGTCTTTGTGTACTGTAAATCCTCCAGCTCCTCCATTATGGAAGTCAGAGTTTTTTTCCACTGTTCCTCTGAAATATCCGACATCTCTGACATAGAGAGACGAGAGAACAGCAAATATGAAGTCATATTAGTCACCATTAAAACATGAACATTAACCGCCAGAACATACAGGTAATCTTTGAACCACAAACTTTGTATTTGTTTGTATGAATAATGATATTATCTCACAGTAGATTCATTTTACAAAAGAAAGCAAAACAGCCTTTTATGATGTGGTTATAATATAATACTCACTTTGTGCTTTTCTTGACAGCTGAACTGTTTTCTTCTTTCGTGGTGATGTCTGTTGACAGTCACAAGAGCACTGAGTGGCTGGAAGACAAATTTGAATTTTTTTGTTTATTTGGATGCAGTGACGGAGGTGGAAGATACCAACTTTAATCATGTTTCAACAGGACTGCCGCCCTAATCTTGAATAAATGAGAAAATATATTTGGAGAAACATTTCTCATTGTCAAATATATTATTTTACCAACTTTGACTTGTTAACCCTCCAAACATCCAGTTTCAAACTCACAGTCCACTCCCACCCCTCTAGTGAACAATGGTTCAGCCCTCCCTTTCCCGCTCAAAAGCTGAGACACTGAAAAGAGCGGGTACTTTCATGTCAAGTAGACAAATATTAACTATTGCTTTGTGCAGTCAGTTGTTAGTCAGCGAGGTAAAGCAGCAGCTTTCCAACATCGACACAGTCAGTAGTTTAGTTTCAGTCTGTCGTGGAAGAAATATTAACAACTTCAGTAAAAAATACTATAACTAAAAGTCCTTCATAGTCATGTATAACTTGACCTCATTACAAGTATGGAAGTTTTAGCAGCAAAATAAAATATCAAAGGTAAAAGTACATGTTATGCAGAGTAGGCCCTTTGAAATTATCTTATTATTTGTATTACTGATTCATTAACATATAAGCAGCATATTGTTGTAATGTGCAGCTTTAACAGCAAACTAATCTTAGTTTATTTTGTATGTAAAGGAACTGTTGACAGATTTAGTGGAGTACAATTACAACAGTTCCCTCTAAAATATAGTCAAGTAGAATTAAAAGTAGCATGAAATGAAAATACTCCGTAATGTCGGCCTGTAAGTAAATACAAAGTGAACTTAAGTAGCTCTGTTTAGTTCTTTCTAACACCACAGGCCTCCATATTTGTACTGTTTCCCAAAAGCAAAATTTAGGAATCCAGGATAACCGAAAACCGTCCACAACTCCCCTTCCATATCAGACTGATTATATCTTAAATTCTTCTAGATTCAACACAGAAACTGAAATAGTTCCCTTAAACATATGTTACATTTTCACATCAAAATGTCTAAAACCACATGGACATATATATATATATATATATATATATGCCTGTGAAATACATCCTGATTCAAATACTTTGGCGGAGGACAGAAGGACCGTCCATTGATTCCTGATAATGGACACCTTGTTGGGCATTAACCCTTACATATAGTATATGTAGAGCTTTTAAAAGACACGTAGAGATGAAGATAACTAATAAGAGGACCCTTCTGTGTGCCCTCTCACACTTTGCTTGCTTTCCTCACTACAGTTTTTCTTCTTGTGTACTAATTCACCCACAGCCAATTAAACATGTTGAATTGTCAAAATTTGGCAGACGAGGGCCGACAAGCAGTGACGATGCGTGACACACCTTAATAACAACTTCAACCACGACCGAAAATCTCCTTGGTGTGTAGCAAATGAGTGCACTTGTACCATAGGTGCCGATACGAGCACCCACGGAAAATACTGAGCACCCAGTGCCAGACTGCCAGTAGGCTCCATTCATTTAAAATGAAACATTGCAGTTGGTGCTAAGTAAGCGTCTGTCATAGTGTGATTGGTTATGTCGCTGTCAGTCCCCTGTTCCATATCCTATCCACCAATCACAGCGTCTCTCGGATGAGAACGCCTCTTCAGTGACCCCCTTCCATCCCCCCACTATACAGTGCATGCATGTGCATTAGGTAGTCAGAGTGAGACTAAAAGAGAAAAAAAGCAAAACCTAATGATGCAAGTGCATCGACATCCACCACCAGTGCAGAGAGTTCCACCAGCTCCCACCAAACTGATCGTGGTTACGTGTCAGTTCAACTTCTCATCTCCAATCCTATCTGTATCTGTGAGAAGTATCTTTACGGCTTCGTTATCCAGTTAATAGGCGTGTGTGTTTGTGTCGGCCGCTGTCCATTTCCTAAGGTTCTGAAATTCAAACAGTTTTTTAAAGGGCGTGCGCCTGTGAGCATCCACGGAGGAAAACATAAATCATAGATCTCTCTCTCCAGCATATACATAGATATTTTAACTACATGAAGCAGATGGCCGCCCACCAACAGTCAGGTTCTGTCCAAGGTTTCTGTCACACTAAATGCATTTGTTCTTGAGGGGATTATATATATATATATATATATATACAGTGGTGTGAAAAAGTGTTTGCCCCCTTCCTCATTTCCTGTTCCTTTGCATGTTTGTCACACTTAAGTGTTTCGGAACATCAAACCAATTTAAACAAAAGTCAAGGACAACACAAGTAAACACAAAATGCAATTTGTAAATGAAGGTGTTTATTATTAAAGGAGAAAAAAAATCCAAACCATCATGGCCCTGTGTGAAAAAGTGATTGCCCCCCTTGTTAAAACATACTATAACTGTGGTTGTCCACACCTGAGTTCAATTTCTCTAGCCACACCCAGGCCTGATTATTGCCACACCTGTTCACAATCAAGGCATCACTTAAATAGGAGCTGCTTGACACAGTAAGGTCCACCAGAAGATCCTTAAAAGCTACACATCATGCCGAGACCCAAAGAAATTCAGGAACAATTGAGAAAGAAAGTAATTGAGATCTATCAGTCTGGAAAGGGTTATAAAGCCATTTCCAAAGCTTTGGGAATCCAGCGAACCACAGTGAGAGCCATTATCCACAAATGGCGAAGACATGGAACAGTGGTGAACCTTCCCAGGAGTGGCCGGCCGCCCAAAATTACCCCCAAGAGCGCAGCGACGACTCATCCAAGAGGTCACAAAGACCCCACAACAACGTCCAAAGAACTGCAGGCCTCACTTGCCTCAGTTAAGGTCAGCGCTCATGCCTCCACCATCAGGAAAAGACTGGGCAAAATGGCCTGCATGGCAGAGTTCCAAGGAGAAAACCACTGCTGAGCAAAAAGAACATCAAAGCTTGTCTCACTTTCTCCAGAACACATCTTGATGATCCCCAAGACTTTTGGGACAACATTCTGTGGACCGATGAGACAAAAGTGGAACTCTTTGGAAGGTGTGTGTCCAAGTATATCTGGCGAGAAGGAACACTGCATTTCATAAAAAGAACATTATACCAACTGTAAAATATGGTGGTGGTAGTGTGATGGTCTGGGGCTGTTTTGCTGCTTCAGGACCTGGAAGACTTGCCGTGATAAAAGGAACTATGAATTCTGCTGTCTACCAAGAGATCCTGAAGGAGAATGTCCGACCATCTGTTCGTGTACTCAAGCTGAAACGAACTTGGGTTCTGCAGCAGGACAATGATCCTAAACACACCAGCAAGTCCACCACCGAATGGCTGAAGAAAAACTAAATGAAGACTTTGGAGTGGCCTAGCCAAAGTCCTGACCTGAATCCTATTGAGATGTTGTGGTATGACCTAAAAAGGCCGCTCATGCTCGAAAACCCTCTAATGTAACTGAATTAGGACAATTCTGCAAAGATGAGTGGGCCAAAATTCCTCCAGGACGCTGTAAAAGCCTCATTGCACGTTATCGCAAACGCTTGGTTGCAGTTGTTGCTGCTAAGGGTGGCCCAACCAGTTATTAGGTTTAGGGGGCAATCACTTTTTCACACAGGGCCATGATGGTTTGGATTTTTTTTTCACCTTTAATAATTAACACCTTCATTTACAAATTGCATTTTGTGTTTACTTGTGTTGTCCTTGACTATTGTTTAAATTGGTTTGATGTTCCGAAACACTTAAGTGTGACAAACATGCAAAGGAACAGGAAATGAGGAAGGGGGCAAACACTTTTTCACACCACTGTATATTAGAGTGTGGACTGGACATACTCCATCTGTAAAGTGTCCTGATTTGTTGGTTATGATTTGACACTATAAAAAAAAAGCCACGCTGCATTAAGCGGTATTTGTTTATCTTTTTATTTTTCTAAAGTAACGATTACATCAGAGGCTGTAAAAATGTAAAAGAAATATAAAAAATGTTTAAAAAAAGACCAGCCAGTATCTCTTTAAACTTCAGGAGAATAATCTTCACCGAGACATATTTTTCCCAACTGTGAATGCTGATTTTCATATCATCGGTGATGTTGTGCCTCCATCTAGTGGCTGAAACAAAGAACAACACGTTTTCTTCTCCCTTTGAATCACTTTGAGAAGCTGAGTTTCCATCCACTCGTCAATCGAACTATCTGAAGTTCGGTAAAAAAACTCATGTGAACAAAGCTGGTGAAAGTGTGTTTCCATCCAACGGCTTTAAAGAGAATAAAAACCTGTTGTGTAATGACGTCACGTGCTGTTTTGCGATCAAATTGGTACATCGAATTGATTTTAGACATCTTAAGGTGTTTCTGTTCATTTGCGAACGGTTGCGAACATAGTTTCTCTAGACCAACTGGATCGCACCATCTACCAACACATGATCAATACTGCACAAGTTGTAATAGAGCTCATGTGCCAGCCTTTGGGAATCCAGCGAACCACAGTGAGAGCCATTATCCACAAATGGCGAAGACATGGAACAGTGGTGAACCTTCCCAGGAGTGGCCGGCCGCCCAAAATTACCCCCAAGAGCGCAGCGACGACTCATCCAAGAGGTCACAAAGACCCCACAACAACGTCCAAAGAACTGCAGGCCTCACTTGCCTCAGTTAAGGTCAGCGCTCATGCCTCCACCATCAGGAAAAGACTGGGCAAAATGGCCTGCATGGCAGAGTTCCAAGGAGAAAACCACTGCTGAGCAAAAAGAACATCAAAGCTTGTCTCACTTTCTCCAGAACACATCTTGATGATCCCCAAGACTTTTGGGACAACATTCTGTGGACCGATGAGACAAAAGTGGAACTCTTTGGAAGGTGTGTGTCCAAGTATATCTGGCGAGAAGGAACACTGCATTTCATAAAAAGAACATTATACCAACTGTAAAATATGGTGGTGGTAGTGTGATGGTCTGGGGCTGTTTTGCTGCTTCAGGACCTGGAAGACTTGCCGTGATAAAAGGAACTATGAATTCTGCTGTCTACCAAGAGATCCTGAAGGAGAATGTCCGACCATCTGTTCGTGTACTCAAGCTGAAACGAACTTGGGTTCTGCAGCAGGACAATGATCCTAAACACACCAGCAAGTCCACCACCGAATGGCTGAAGAAAAACTAAATGAAGACTTTGGAGTGGCCTAGCCAAAGTCCTGACCTGAATCCTATTGAGATGTTGTGGTATGACCTTAAAAAGGCCGCTCATGCTCGAAAACCCTCTAATGTAACTGAATTAGGACAATTCTGCAAAGATGAGTGGGCCAAAATTCCTCCAGGACGCTGTAAAAGCCTCATTGCACGTTATCGCAAACGCTTGGTTGCAGTTGTTGCTGCTAAGGGTGGCCCAACCAGTTATTAGGTTTAGGGGGCAATCACTTTTTTCACACAGGGCCATGATGGTTTGGATTTTTTTTCTCCTTTAATAATAAACACCTTCATTTACAAATTGCATTTTGTGTTTACTTGTGTTGTCCTTGACTATTGTTTAAATTGGTTTGATGTTCCGAAACACTTAAGTGTGACAAACATGCAAAGGAACAGGAAATGAGGAAGGGGGGCAAACACTTTTTTCACACCACTGTATATTAGAGTGTGGACTGGACATACTCCATCTGTAAAGTGTCCTGATTTGTTGGTTATGATTTGACACTATAAAAAAAAGCCACGCTGCATTAAGCGGTATTTGTTTATCTTTTTATTTTTCTAAAGTAACGATTACATCAGAGGCTGTAAAAATGTAAAAGAAATATAAAAAATGTTTAAAAAAAGACCAGCCAGTATCTCTTTAAACTTCAGGAGAATAATCTTCACCGAGACATATTTTTCCCAACTGTGAATGCTGATTTTCATATCATCGGTGATGTTGTGCCTCCATCTAGTGGCTGAAACAAAGAACAACACGTTTTCTTCTCCCTTTGAATCACTTTGAGAAGCTGAGTTTCCATCCACTCGTCAATCGAACTATCTGAAGTTCGGTAAAAAAACTCATGTGAATAAAGCTGGTGAAAGTGTGTTTCCATCCAACGGCTTTAAAGAGAATAAAAACCTGTTGTGTAATGACGTCACGTGCTGTTTTGCGATCAAATTGGTACATCGAATTGATTTTAGACATCTTAAGGTGTTTCTGTTCATTTGCGAACGGTTGCGAACATAGTTTCTCTAGACCAACTGGATCGCACCATCTACCAACACATGATCAATACTGCACAAGTTGTAATAGAGCTCATGTGCCAGCTGATAGCGACATATCACGCTATGATAAGGAAACAACGACGCTATCAACACGTTGCCGTGATGATGCACGTAAACGCCCGACGACAACGGAACAGTTCTGGGAGATCGTGGTTCAGAGACACTTCACGGAAACCCTTTGGTTGAAGCATTTCCGGATGACCAAGACAACATTTGACCTGTTGTGTAATTATTTTGGCCCGTCCCTTTCCACAGATGTCGCAAGCTATCGCCCAACCGAGAAGCGTATCGCCATTGTGCTCCACCAACTGGCTCCATGCGCAGAGTACCGAGTGGTAGGCGAAACCTTTGGAGTCAGCAAAACCACCGTGCACCGGTGTGTTAACGCCGTGTGCAATGCCATACGAACGAGGATGATGCGAAGGTATATATACCTACCTGGAGTGGAGGAGGCGCATGATATCTCGCTGCGTAACTCCAGAGCGCACCTTGTGCCACAGGTGTATGACGCAATAGACGGGACTCACGTCCCCATTAGACCCCCTGCTGAAGGCTGCAGGGATGTTGTCAATAGAAAGGGCTGGCCATCAGTCGTACTACAGGCTGTGGTGGACGATCGTTGCATCATAAGGGACATTTGTGTCGGCACTCCCTGTAGTGTGTCTCCTTGTTGGTCCACTTCCATCTGTCTGTCTACTGGGCGGAAATGAACTACAACTTCTTCGTTTTGTGGCGGGTTGCAACCATAAAATGACCTAAAACTTAAGCAATTCATCATCTATTCGGCAAATAACGTTTCCATCAGCGTTTATCGCATAAGCCGTATATCGATCAAGAGAAAATCTGATGAGACCGAACGTATTTCCTTTGAGTCGATATTCATGAAATTCCATAAGTTTCCATAAGGCATTTTTCATTCGTATCACTTAATTCGGATAGAAATGTGTGGATGGAAACATAGCTATAGTCAACGTTTACTTAATAAAACAGGCTTAAACAGGTTCTCATCTAAAAATGACAATAGTTAATGTGTAACAATCAGTTATTACAGAAATTCATCATCACACTCCACAGTTTCTTGCTTTAGCTTCAGATTAATTCCAGCACTTCCGAAACGGGTTTATCCACTTTACAGAGAGTACTGATCAGAAGGGAGCTGGCTTTAGGTCCCTTTCTTCGCACCATGTCGATCAGGTCTCGTGCTTTGTCTGCTCTGCTTTTTTTCGTTGTGACTGACTCCATTTCCTCATCATTTATAAAATGATGCTCAAGGAGTTTATCCAGAAGCTTGTTCAGAACAGGATCAGACACTCGTTCTATAAACTCTGCTCGAACATTGAACAGCTTCTCATCTGCTGGGACGCTGTCCTCTGCTGGGAAGCTGTCCTCTGCTGGGACATTCCTCTGTTGAGTTGCCCCACTTGGACCTGGAAGATAACAAAAAGACTTTTATCAGTTTGTGTTGTCCTTTTAGAAGTAATCAGCAACAAAAATGGAGACTTTTATATCTGATGGAGACCCCTTGTTCTGTATGAATCTGTTAATATACCGTTAGTTAACTGTTAGTTCTCTGTTTACGTAGATGGAGACCTTATTTTGAATCAGCCAGTTGGTCTGAATAAACAGAAGTACGTTTAAAGGTTAAAGCCTGACGTCCGGCGCGTGGCTCACTTGCTGGATGTGTTTCCGTTCTCAATCTCTGTAAGCTTTGGGAAACGACATCAAACGTTGAGCTTGCAAGCTACATGCTGACAAGGTTTTAAAGAAAGATTGGATGGTGCAACAAGGCAGGCCTACTGGGTTCTTTTGGTGGATGATTGTAAAGACTAAAAGAGCCCCATGTTAGTTTACAGCCTAGTACGTGTCATCTCTTAAAAAAAACTGAAAAAATCATTGTAAGCTGTTAACAGAACTGCAGAGGAAAAATAACACTGAGTTTCCGCTTGTGTGGAGAGGCAATCACACATTATGTATTTCTTTTGATCACTTTGTGATGAGTTTTCCCTCAAATCCAAGATTTCATTCACTGGGAATTGATGTTAAAGAGGAGAAATAATAATCAACTCTTCAAACCTTTTTCTTCCTGCCATTGTTCCTTCACTTTCTCCACAAAGGGGCGCAGCAGCTTCTGGACTTTAGCGTCATTCCTCGGTATCGCTTTCATTATTTCATCTATTTCAGAGATGGACCCTTCTGTCCCGTAGTGCTCGATGATTAAATCAGGGATTTCTTCTCTGGTCTTGCCAGTCTTCAGTCCTTGAGGGATTTTGTGTAGATAGAGCAGCATCTTCTTGAATTGTTGGTCAGTCAGCTCCTCCAGGATGGAGCTCAGGGCTGTTTCCCACTTATTGGCAACTGATCCTGAGTCAGCTGCAAGTTTGCTCATCTTCCCTTAAAAGGAAATTTCAAAAAGTTAAACACAAATTACAAATACTCTCATTTTGCATTTTTCACTGGTGCTTTTTCTCTGTAGAGAGAGGCTGAAATGTATCTTAATAGACGCTGATTAAATATGTTATGTCTAAATAGTTCCCTACTGAGATCCACCAGCCAAAAGACACGTTACTCTGCGGTTGAAAATGACATATGTAAACATTTAAAGTACAGAAAATACTTTGAAGAAAGAACAACGTATGTAAGAGCAGGGATTTATTATTTTTGGAGCCATCATTTTTGATGCCTTTCCCGGCGGTTTATGTGCTTTTTTCAATACTTTAGGCACTTTGTTTTAACATTTTGATGCCTTGCTCAATGTTTTGCCACTTTTTCGGGAGTTTTTGGTGCTTTTCATGATGTTTCTGGCACTTTCTGATGTTTTTGGCACTTTTCTCAGACAATTTTGATGCTGTTTTTTGGCCTTTTTCCAACTTTTTTGGCACTATTTTGGCGCTGGTTGCTGAACCTTTTTGGGGCTTTATGAGGACCAAAATGTAAGTGAGAAGACTACAGTATATGAGACTTAAATAAAAGCATGTCAATAAACTCTACATGTCTGGCCCTTGATGTGATTCTCATTTTCCAGTGTGGCCCTCTGGGAAACTGAGTTTGACACCTCTGATCTATAGCAACTCACACTGTATCATATCAACTCCTCAAACCTTTTTCCTCCTGCTGTTGTTCCTTCAGTTTCTCCACAAAGGGCCGCAGCAGCTTCTGGACGGCAGCGTCATTCCTCGGTATTATCTTCATTATTTTATCTATTTCAGAGATGGACTTTTCTGTCCCGTAGTACTTTTCCATTAAAACAGGGATTTCTTCTCTGGCCTTGCTAGTCTTCAGTCCTTGAGGGATTTCATTGAGATTGTTCAGCATCTTTCTCAAATCTGAGTCAGTCAGCTCCTCCAGGATGGAGATCAGGGCTCTCATCCACTTTGTCTCAAGTGACATCTGCAACGCAGAGAGAGACGAATGAACAAAACGGTTAAAAACCTGACAGGGTTGATGACAACAAAACTAGCAAAGAGGAAAAGCTCAAACATCACACTGACGGCTTTACCAGATAAAATAAATCAGAGAACTTCTGTATTTCATTTCATGTTCTTGTCTTTCTTTCTTTTCCAATCTGTAGATATAAATATAGTTTTGAAAAACTATTTTCTCAGTACACCTTCTCACTACGATGTTAAATTCATTAATTATTCACGTTTTCCAGTCCCAACGTGTTTGTATAAGCTACCAGGGAGAGCAGCAGCTACACGGGGTTTACCGAGTAGTATGAAAGGCCGAAATTCCGCGTAGGGAGGTTGGTTGGGATGGCAGAGAAGACAGGACTTTCAGCCAGGAGCCCGGGGTTCATGTCCAGTGTGCTTCCTAAAGTCGCTTTCTTCTTTAACCGTCCCGTTCTTCCCGCGTGTCACGGAAACTTACGCCCACTCACGACCTTTTCCTTAACCTAACCTAAGTCAAAAGTGACGCCAATAGTCCCGACCAAGCATGTTTGGTTACAGCGCGTTATATGACGCTAAAGGAGACGTTAAGCGTCAATAACAACGACAAAGACACCTGACCAAGTATGTGGGAGTGACAATCTGTTGGTCCACGCTAAACTACCATAACGGGGGGTAGTTTTTTTTTCTTCTTTTATTTCATTGATTTCCCCTTTTGTTGGACTCAAATCCAAAGAAATGGCGGTCTTGGTTAGGTTGACCAGATGTCCCGGTTTGACTGGGACAGTCCCAATTTGGAATTACGTGTCCCGAGTCCCGACAAAAGCCTGTCGGGACGCTAAAATGTCCCGGTTTACACCAACCACTATGACATTGTCCCGGTGATTACATAGCCGATGTGGTCTTATTATAGCCCGATCATTAACTAAACCATGTAGAAAGACTAATAAAGCGTCCAGCGTATGATTTTTAACAATGTGTGTGTGTGTGTGTGTGTGTATGTCAGTCAATCGTAGCGGTCTGCATAATCTGTGCAGCCAGCGTTACAATGCAGACTATATCTGTAAACACTGTTGTAACGCCTCTTCTTATCCGTCTCGTTTGAACCAGTCCCTCCAGGTCCGCTGGGAAGTCAGCAGACGAGCGCTGGGTGGAGACGGGTTAAACCCATGTTTAGGTTACCTAAACAACGATCAATCATCACCACATTTCTCTCTCATATTGCTCTGGTTATGAGGAGCAATATGAGAGAGAGATTTGGTGATCACTTGTCTTGATCGTCGTTTAGGAACATTAAACCACGCTAAGCTTGTTCACGTTAGGACTTAAATAAAGCCCACGAGAACCGTGGAGAGTCAACCCAGCCGCCCCGCTGAAAACGTGAAGCAGAAACTCGTCACGCGGGCCAATTATGGTGACAATTGATTCTTGAGCAAATTCACTCACAAATATACAGAATAGATGTTTCCAATAGGGAAGCTATCTGCTCTATTAAATGAGATTACATGTGTGTGTGTGTGTGTGTGTGTGTGTGTGTGTGTGTGTGTGTGTGTGTGTGTGTTGGTTAGAATAACACTGGTAACACTTTACGGTAAGGGTACATGAATTATGAATGAATGCATTAATTAATTGATGTATGTATTATTTTGCATTATGTAATTAATGATTTATGTGTAACTGCATGCCTAATATCCCATGAATCATCAGGAATTGACGTGTTCACAGTCTGTCATTTGTGACCTCATACATGAACACAACTAAAGCATCAGGTACGTGGGCACATCATTATGAATTATGATTTATTGAGCATGATCATGATTATTTTTCTGCAAAAAAATGTCCTCATCACTGCGCAAATTGTGATTTGAACACAACTTGTGCATAATGATGTCCCCACCTTACCTGATGCTTTAGTTGGTGTGTTCATGCATGAGGTCATGAATGAACTCATGTTAATTCCTGATGATTCATAAGATATAAAGGAATGCACAAAACATGAATTAATTCATAATTCATGTACCCTTACTGTAAAGTGTTACCATAACTGTAGTTGTTGTAGCTGTTCCAAATAATACGTTTAGTGCCATGCAATGAAAAATACCTTTTCACAACGTTTTTCATAAGTTCAGTTGGTGCATTTTCCAAAAGAATGCTTTAATTCTGAAAAATAAAGTTGGTCCCACACGGAACTCACTCAATGTCTTTTAATATTATTTCTTAGATATGTAGGTTACATACCAAGAAAAGTCATGAATATTAACTGAGATACCCCGTTATGTTGTGAGCAGTAGGCCTACGTGTGCTGTTGTCTAATCTGTCTGTGTCTGTCTGACCTGGGCTGGCACGTGTTCACGTTAAAAAGCGTGTGCGTGCACGAGCACTACGGTCACGCGCAAAGTGTCCCGGTTTTAGTTCTGGGAGATCTGTTGGTTGGTACCATTGGTTGACGTGAAAGAACAACAGTGGTTCTAGTCATCTTTCACTAGAAGATTGTGAAAAGACTTTGAGAAGACAATAAAATACCAATAACATCAAACATGTTTAACGTTTTGTCTTGCCAAAGGTGACGCAACAGTTGGGCCTAGAGGACATTACAGACACGTCTCATGATCCCAGCAGGCCGTGTTTCAACTGCTGCAGTACTAGTCTTTCCCTTTGACAGTAAGAGACTCACATTATGAAACGAAATTGACTTAAGTGAAGTTAAAAAATAATTCCACGGCTGCCTGCAGGGCTCAAAGCTCCAGAGAGCCGGGTGTCAGATCTGTGCAGAGCACCTGAACAAAAATGTCAGACACATCAGCGACAGAATGATAATAACCTCCGAAAACACACGACTCACTCTCAGTGGTTTGTGAGTACAAAGTACTACATGGTTAAAAAGAAAAATACACAAAGCAAAAGTTATACCTCAGACATCGTGGACAAATACACAGTACAAAATAAGTCCGTACTTCTGCTTACAGTTGACGAGGCAGGTTGGAGTCCACACGGCTAAAACAATGTCTCTTAATGTGGTCCGAGCATTCATACTTGTACTTAGAGCTGTCCACTAGTGATCCAAAGCCAGGTCTGAATGTGGTCTCAGACTTTTTCTTTGTTGGAACCACAAGCTTAGAGTGATTGTTTTGTAATCGATGTGTGCGTGAAGGATCTTTACTTCATTTTTCAAAAGGAATTAGCAAAAAAAAGTGTCTAATCAATACTCACTTTGTCCTTTTTTTGTTGGAGATTTGTTAGTCGGCAGTCAGAGGTGCTCTCAGTGGAGGAAGTAACGCGTCAATACTCTTATCTGAAGGTAGTGGAAGATACCAACTTAAATCATGTTTTCACCAACCTGCCTGCCGCTCTAGTTATCTAAAATAAATGCTTAAATGTATTTGGAAACGTCAAATATTTTATATATGACTTTATCAATCCTTAAAATGAAAAACATCCAGTTTCAAACTCACAGTCCCCCCCCCCCTCTTTTGAACAATGCTGTAGCCCTTTATTTCCCGCCCAAAGCCCGAGAACAGAGCGGGTACTTTCACTTTCCTGTTTAAACACATATGAACTCATGTGCTGTCAGCGAGCTAAAGCTTTCCACACAGTCAGCAGTTTAGTCTCAGTCTGTGGTGGAGTAAAAAGTAAAAATACTACAAGTAAAAGTCCACTGAAAGTCCAATCTAAGTAAAATGATGGACGTTTTAGCAGCAAAACACAAAGTATCAAAGGTAAAAATACTTGTTATGCAGAGTAGTCCCTTTGAAATTGTTATCTTGTGTATTTTTTGTACTGATTCATTAACATATAAGCAGCACGAGATCACACACAGAGTTGAACAAATCCACAAATACTGCGGCCTGATCCGAAACATGTGGTCAAGTGACGTTCTGATACGCAGCCCATCCTCCCAAATGTATAAAATGACTTGCATGAGTTTTTTTCTGCAGAGGTAACTCAGGTCTTTTATTTGAATAAAGATCTTATTATATTGCAACATCTCGGTCTCCTTGACTACAGGCCTCCATCTTCGTACTATTTCACAAAAGCAGAATTTAGAAATCCAGAATAACTGGTTCTGGCCTCCCCATCGTCCATTAATTCCTGATAATAGACACCTCGTTGGTCATTAACCCCAACATATAGTAGGTATGTAGATCTTTTAAAACACGTGGAGATGAAGATATGAGGTGCATCTCACTTCTCTTACTTGATATCTCCTCGGTCGAACCAGAAGCTGTTCTGGCCCTCCGTGAAGGCCGTCTCAAAGATCTTATTCCTGCCCCGAGGAGGGATCTCTGAGGAGCTATGAGCGAGGATCAGGGGCGGGGCTAGAAGGGGGGCACGCACGGGATGGCTCATCCCTCTAAAAACACATTTCCACGTTTCCTCTCTCCTACCATAATTTCCTCGCGTCTTCCGTGCTTCCTCTGTGGGACGGACTAAGACACGAAAGAAGGACAGCAAGTGTAGGAAACTTTGATACACTTTAGGAGAACTGAGATGCACCTGTAGATGAATATTGAGAGGATTCTTCTCCGCTCTGTCATTTGCTTGCTTTCCTCACTACTGTTTTTCTTCTTATGCAATTCGCTTTAGCTGAACAACAAATTAGATGAGTTTCTCTCACCAAAAGCTGATGTTATAGATAGTTTTTGAAAAATTAGAGCGACAGACACTCAACGTTGGTCCAACTTGGACTGACAGCCAACGGTCAAATGAGTGCAGTCCTGCTGCTGATATTTTAACTACATGAAACAGATGGCCGCCCACCAAGCAACGTGATATCATGACTTTGCGTAAACATACACGCCACTTTCTAAAGCCACGTGGCGTGTTATCGCCAGGCTACAGTTGGGTTTACCAAACGTCACACGCAGGTTGGGTTTAGGAAAAGAACAAATGTGGAAAGGAAACATCACACACAGGACACAAAGGAAACATCACACGTGGGACACAATCCCCGGTCTCCTGAGTGAAAGTCCTGTGTTTGACCAACCTCCCTACGCAGATTTTTGGCCTTTCATACTACACGACGTCAATTGACACGCAATCGCAAGGTAATGTAAGTCAATGGAGGCCAAAAAGCGTTGATAAACACGCTAAAAAGAGAGTATGCGTCTTGATAACACGCCAATAATGGCGTACAAATTGGCGTGTCATACATACGCCTCTTCATGAGGTCTGCACCAAGAGTCAAGTTCTGTCCGAGGCGTCTGCCTGTTAAAGGGAAGTCTTTCGACGCAGCTGTCGCACTAAATGCTTGCTCTCGGTGGGAATTGTTGGCTCTGTAAATAACAGTGTGGTCTAGACGACTCTAACTGTAAACTGTCCTGAGAGACTTCTGGTATGATTGGACACTATAAATAAAAAAGCCACGCTGCATTAAGCGGTATTTGTTTCCCTTTTATTAATTTTCTGATTACATCAGAGGCTGCAAAAATGTAAAAGAAATATAAAAAGAAATGTATAAAAATTACCAAGCAGTATCTCTTTAATCATCAGGAGAAGAATCTTCACTCAGACATATTTTTCTCAATAGTTTTTTCTAATTTCACATCTGCATCTTGTTCGTCCATCAGTGGAGTTCTGCCTCCATCTAGTGGCTGAAACAAAGAACAACATGTTTTCTTCTCCCTTTGAATCACTTTCATAGTCAACGTTTACTTAATAAAACAGGCTTAAACAGAATCTAATCTAAAGATGACAATAGTTAATGTGTAACAATCAGTTATTACAGAGATTCATCATCACACTCTACAGTTTCTTGCTTTAGCTTCTTATTAATTCCAGCTTTCTGGAAAGGTGTGGATCCACTTCACGGAGAGTACTGATCAGAAGGGAGCTGGCTTCAGTTCCCTTTCTTCGCACCGTGTCGATCAGGTCTCGTGCTTTGTCTGCTCTGCTTTTTGTATTGATTGACTGCATTTCCTCATCATTTATAACACCATCATGAAGGAGTTTATCCAGAAACTGGTTTAGATTAGCATCAGACACTCCTCCTACAAAATCTTTCCGAACTTTGAGCAGCTTTTTCTCTGCTGGGATTGCCTCGCTGGGACCTGAAAAGGACATCAAAAAAAGTTAAACACACAAATTAAAAATGAAATTTTGCATTTTTCACTGGTGGTTTTTCTCTGTAGAGAAATGCTAGGTTTGGATGTCTCTTAATAAAGGCTGATTAAAGCCATAGTGCACAACTATTTTATATGAATGAATGTCCGTTACATTCAAGGCATTGCAGAATGAGTTGCTGCAAAGCTAATTAAGACTATCAGCCCCACACAACTCTGTATTTCTCAGTATTGCAATGTTTACAAAATGGTGTATTCCACCGACTTTCATGCGCAGAAGCTCGAGTGATGCGTTTAAAGTCTCAGCTGAGAAAAGACAACAGCAGTGTTCAGCTTTGGAGTCTCGTCTGCAGAGGTCCCACAGAGACAGACTGTAGGCAGTGCTTTTTCATTTATGTTATCATGGCATGTTTCTTTTTCTAAAGAATATTTTCCACCATTTTTAGGCCTTTATTTTGACAGGACAGCTTTAGACATGACAGGGGAGAGAGAGGCGGAATGACATGCAGCAAAGGGCCGCAGGTCAGAACCGTCGGTGCGTCGAGGACTGAGCCTCTGTATATAGGCGTGCTCTCTACCAGGTGAGCTACCCAGGCGCTGAGTCATGGTACGTTTCTAATGTATGATTTATGTCTACTGACTTGAGTTAGCCTCAGAAGAATAGAGACGTCCCTGCAGGAGGATTCGGCTGGTTTTAGGGACGGATCTTGACGGATCCATCTGAAAAAACCACAAGATTAAAACACCATTAAATAGAATTCCTGTAATCCATTTTCAAATATTGGAAACATCCCTCAATATAATACGATCACGTCCAGATTTGTCTCATTCTGCAGACTAAACTACAAACATGGCTGACTTCCAGCGAGGAGATCATTGCAGGTACCTTTTCAATTCTGGTGTGCACAGTTGAGTTCAGCGATATGTTTTCATAGTACTTATTGGTCTTCATGTTGGTAACCTTAACGACATCTCCGACTGATAATCCGTTGCATTGCTCGGTCTCATCCCCCCACATGAAGATGTCGATGGAATCAGTCTCGTCTTTAAGTTGGAATCGTTGCCTTTTTCTCTTCTTCTTGGTGAACTTCACCTCAATCTTTTCGACATGATTAATCTGAACAAACAAATAGCACAAGTTATTTTAACAAACCGAAATTACCGAAAAGATGCATTTTCTTATCACTCTGACTTTAAGATTGGGTATCACGTCTAATCAACAACTTTATTTGTCATAATTTTCACTTCAAAATTGGAAAATGGATAACAATTTTTGGTATCTTGCGTTATATGTATTATCACTTCAATTAAAAAAATGTCATCAAATCTTAAAAACAAAAAAGATTCATTTTTATCGTATGCATCAAAAAGTTAGGGCTGATGATTAAAGTGATACCAATACCAATAGTGATATTATTTCGATAACAGTTTTTTCTACTTCATTCGATGCCCATAATGTAATGGAAGCATTCAGTTTCGTAAAATACCACCATCACTCCTCCTCGGCCATACTTTGGAACGTTTTGGTGGCATCTTGGGCACACTGAACTGCCAACTCCATCAAATACACCGTCTTCACCACACCACAGACTGTACATGTCAAAAGGTACAGGTTAAATCAAAAAACGCATTAATGTACCATAAATGCCTGTTTCTAGCTTTGCTTCTTCACCTGGAGCCTTTGTGCTTTCTCATCTCACAGATTTCCTTGGAGCGTGGTGCCACCTGGATCAAGTCTTTTACAATAGAAAGTATTACATAGGAACCACTATAGTGAAGCCAGGCTTGCCCAGATCTACCTCGGTGCATCAGATGAGGGATGCAATAGATGTTCCCAATTACCCTTGTGATTTGACCCAAATGTTCTGGTCATGCCCCAAACTGTCCAACTTCTGGCAGCTATTCTTTAATACAATCTCAAAGGTTTTGGAGTTGAAGATCTGTACGTTCCCTCATATAGCTAGCTATAGATAGCTATTTTTGGCAGGCCTCCAGATGGCAATTAGAGCAACGGCTACTAATTGCTTGTAATTGCTTTTACCTCTCTGATTGCCCATCAGAGGATCTTGCATCTTTGGAAGTCACCCTCGTCTTTTAAGAACTGGCTGTGTGATACTTGATCTTGCTTAAAACTTGAGGAAATAAAGTCTGCTCTTAGAGGTTCCTCCGATAAGTTGTATTCTTATTGGAAGTCGCTGATCCACCATGTTAAACAGCGTCCCCCCTGGGAAAATGTCACTGTAGCGGCCTATGTCACTGTAATGGCCTGCTACCCACGCGTCAAAACGTTTTATGGTCACGATTCATCTCGTAGCTTGTAAGTAACTTCTCCGGTTTAAACTCACCTTCAGTAGCGTTTCCTTTGACACTCACTTCTGTCTTGTCACAAAATGACTTGACTTCTTTAATGGAGTAAACTGTCAGACCGCCGGGCTAAATTAGATACCAAAAAATGAAAGTACAGTTTCATCAATGTTCAGTTCTTAATGCAGAATTAAGACATTTTAAACAGATGTTAGCATCAGTAGAACAGAGTTGTCTCTGCTGCTGCTACCTTGGAGGTTTTGGAGGATTCGGTTGATTTCAGGGACGAAGCTTGCTTCTCGGTCTTCATTTCGGTCTTCACGGATCCAACAGGATCCATCTGAACAAACCACGAGATTAAACACAATTAGATAAAAATTTTCAAAATACACGAAGCAAAAGCTATACCTCAGACATCGTGGACAAAGCCAGTGAATGAGTCCGTACTTCTGCTTACAGTTGAGGAGGCAGGTTTGAGTCCACACAGTTAAAACAATGTGGTCATACGTGGCTCAGACCATCTCTTAATGTGGTCTAAGCATACTTTTTTTCAGGAGAAATTAACACAGGAGAAAGTGTTTAATTAATACTCACTTTCTCCTTTTTTTGTTTGAGGTTTGTTGGCAGTCGGAGGTGCTCTCAGTGGAGGAAGTAACATGTCAATACTCTTATCTGAAGGTAGTGGAAGATACCAACTTAAATCATGTTTCACCAACCTGCCTGCCGCTCTAGTTATCTAAAATAAATGCTTAAATGTATTTGGAAACGTCAAATATTTTATTTTTTCCAACTATGACTTTGTTAATCCTCAAAATAAAAAGCCATTCAAACTCACAGCCCCCCACCCCCCTCTTTTGAACAATGCTTTAGCCCTTTATTTCCCGCCCATAGGCCGAGAACAAAGCGGGTACTTTCACTTTCATGTCGTGTGAACAAATATGTCATAAATATTGCTTGGTGCCGTCAGTTGTGTTAGTCAGCGAGGTAAAGCAGCTTTCCAACACTGACACAGTCAGCTGTTCAGCCTCAGTCTGTGGTGGAAGAAGTATTCATAACTTTAGTAAAAATACAAAAACTAAAAGTCCATTCAAAATTTGACCTCAATGAAAGTTTTAGTAGCAAAATAAAGAATCAATCCTTTAAAAGTGTAACCTTTTTTATTATAGTATTTAATTATTATTACTGATTCATTAACATCTAAGCAGCATATTGATGTTGCAGCTTGTAATGTGGAGCTATAAAAAAACATTTTATAAACTGTAAATGTTTTTATGTAAAGGAACTGCTGTCAGATGAACGGAGCCCTGGAGGTGACATGGACGGGGTTTTTTATGCGCGCGCTCAAGTTATTAAGGTATTCTCGGTCTAATGTTAGACTACATTGCAAAAATATCACCATGCATTCATAACATCGTGATTCAGTGAGAGTGAGCCAAAAACATCGGAAAGTATGTTTTTGTGCCATTTCTTTATTTACATTTTGTCAAAAAGAAAAATCAATAACAAAAGTCTCCTCGGCTGTGAACCGCTCCTGGCGTGCGCCCATGGATGTATTAAAAGAGCGTGCGCCTAGCAAATCCACCATTATAATAGCAATCTGCCATGGAACAAGCACGTCTGGCTTTTAAAGGGAATGTGAGATAACGCTCTGATTGGTTTATTGCACGTTACGCCCAAACCACACCTATGAGTAATGTAGCTGCTTCAGACCAACCCATTTTAGATTTGCGTCGGGCGCAAGAGTCATTTATCCCGCCGGTATAATAGCAACAGCACCCGAGATCCGCCCACAAAGTTACTTGCGTTTGGCGTTTGATAGTTGCGTTTCAGATCGTTAAAATAGGGCCCTAGATGTGAAATTACTTTGGATAAATCCCACTGGTTGAATCAGCTTGACTTCCCTCAGTTATCAGCTGAGGAATCAGCTAGCTTGGACAAATTGATTACTATTGAAGACTTAAGGGTGGCAGTACAGAGTATGCAAAAAGGAAAATCACCGGGCTTTGATGGGATTCCCTCAGAATTCTATGCAACTTTTTTGGGAACAGGTGGTCCCTTTCCTTCTTCACATGATTAACTTCTCTATTGAAAAGGGTGAATTCTCAAGGGATGTTAACACAGCCTTAATTTCCTTTCTCTTGAAAAAGGATAAGGATCCTACAGAGTGTTCTAGCTATCGACCTCTGAGCTTGCTTAACGCTGATATAAAAATCTTTGCAAAGCTCCTAGCCCATCATTTGGAGTCTCAAATGGCAAAATTAGTGAACTCCGACCAAACAGGATTCATAAGAACGAGACGAGCAGCAGATAATGTTAGATGTCTTCTCCACATTGTTGATGTGGCAGAGGACAGTAAGACCCCAATGTCACTTCTTTCTCTTGACGCAATGAAAGCCTTTGACAGACTTGAGTGGCCGTTTTTATGGTCAGTCTTAGAGGTGATGGGCCTTGGTAAAACTTTCATTGGTATGATTAAAGTCCGAGTCTTAACCGGACGCACCTCCTCCTCTTTATTTCCAGTTTCTAGATCCTCCCGCCAAGGTTGCCCCTTGAGTCCTGCATTATTTGTCATTTCCCTAGAGCCGCTGGCTCAAGCCATTCGCCAATCGGTTATGGTGTCACCAATATGCATTTGTAATACACAGCATCATCTCTCATTGTTTGCGGACAATGTTTTGGTCTTTTTAGAAAACCCATCTCAGTCTCTTCCTCACCTTCTATCTTTATGCAAGAAGTATGGAAGCTTATCAGGCTTTAAAATTAACTGGTCAAAGTCTGCACTACTTCTTTAAATGACTCTGCCCGCAACTCAACCATCTCTGCTAACATCCCCATACGGAAAAATGGATGGGTCTCCCCATGTCGATTCAAGCCCGTACCTCAGTGGTTAAAATGAATGTTTTACCTAGGATTCATTTTGTGAGCTCTATGCTACCTCTCCCCTCCTGCTGGCTATTGGCGTAAATTACAATCAGCGGTATCTAAATGTATCTGGAAAGGCAAACGGCCGCGACTTAAGATGTCTACTCTACAGAGAAGGAAAGAGGATGGTGGCCTCTCAGTTCCCAACTTCAAACATTATTTTTGGTCCTTCTTGTTGAGGCCCCTCCTCACTTGGTTTAACCCAGATGTGTCCGTTTGCTGGCGTACCTTAGAAAGTGCTATGACAGAGCCTTGGTCACTCCATTACGTTCTTTTTGCCAATGTTTCTAACAAACAGTGTCAACTACGCTTTGGCCCCATTATCTCACATCTTATCAAGACTTGGAGATTGGCTGAAACATACTGCCATATAGCTTGTAACTGGCACACTTTTTCCCCTTTATTCAATAATAGAGCACTCCTGATTGGTGAGAGGCCGATAATAGCCCCACAATGGGAACAAAGGGGACTTCATTGTCTAAAAGACATTTTTAGCGAGGTTGGCTTGTTACCTTTTTCTGACTTGCAGAACACATTCAATCTACCACGTTCCTCTTTTTTCTTTTACCTTCAATTAAGATCAGCACTCAACATTTTATAAACTGTAAATGTTTTTATGTAAAGGAACTGCTGTCAGATGAACGGAGCCCTGGAGGTGACATGGACGGGGTTTTTTTATGTGCGCGCGCACACGCAAAAATAAAAACAACTTCATAACTCGCATGCACGCTTTCAATAAGTTGCACATGCATTACAGTCATGTCATTTAGCTGATGCTTTTATTCAAAGCGACTTACAATTGCTATATATGTCAGAGGCCACACGCTTCTGGAGCAAATAGGGGTTAAGTGTCTTGCTCAGGGACACACTGGTTGATGTATCACAGTGGGAATCAAACCCAGATCTCCCACACCAAAGGCATGTGTCATATCCACTGCACCATCACCACCAACATGTGTGTTAGTAAATAGCGCGTGCAACTTACTGAAGCATGCATGCGAGTAATAAAGTGCATGTGCAATGGCGCCGTCCCGCTTCAATTCTGCCCGGTTGTGCCACCTGTTCGGTGCTCCTCTTCAGAGATACGTTAGGGGTAGAAGCCTGTTTGTGTATTTATTATCTGTGTAATCATCTAGCTATTTTATCACACTTGTGAACTATTGTACTCCTTGAAAGTACCGAACACATTCAGCTGTGGGCAGCTTCTTTTTACAAACTGTGATGCCAACTGTTAAACTTCAAAGCTTTAAACGCTAAAGTTGCTAAATTTTCAACCCTTCTGAAGCGTGTAATCCAACGGGAGTTTTACCGGCAGATGAACACAGACCACCTGGTACTGGAGACATTCATCTGCATGTACGGCAGAAATGAAAATCTGCAGATTTTCCCTTAAAGTTACCAGCTAACGCTAGCGGTAGCTTGGTTACATCAACAAATCTAGTTGTAGTCTTACAATGTGCAACCCAGTCTCACGGCAGTTCAAGAAATGGTCACGTAATTTAATCTATTGATTCATGTACACGGACACGTTTAACTCGTTTTTTTCGTGCTGGTCAGCCAGTTTTTTAAACTAATGGATTAAGAGTGACTATGGCAGCGAGTAGTATGAAAGGCTGAAAATCTGCGTATGGAGGTTGGTTGAGGGAGGGCGGATGGGTCAAACAGGACTTTCACCCAGGGGATCATGTCACGTGTAACGTTTCCTTTCCCCGTTTCCCCGGAGTCGTGCTGTGATCACAAAAGATGCTTCCCATTGAAATACATTAATGTAACAAACGTGCTGTCCATCACGGAAAAATAAACGAGATAAACGTGTCCGTGTACACGAATCAATAGATTAAGGATTACGTAAATTACGTGACCATTTCACGAACTGCCGTGAGACTGTGTTGCAGTGTGTGACCCTGCAAGATCCCCAGTCTTTACATATTATGACAGTCTTTAACGTTAGATGTGAGATGATTGTCTTTAGACTTTAAGACTTTAGTCTTTTCAAAGTCTGTTCAAAGTCTGCTATTGTTTGGTAGGCATAAAGTGAACGTGCAACTTATTTAAAGCATGCATGCCCTTTAGTAAAACACACGTGCGAGTTATAAATCGTGCACACGCTTTTAAAGAAATAATGGTCCCTGTCACCTCCAGGGCTCTGAGATAGTTATGATTTGACACTATGAATAAAATGTATTGAAACAGCTACGCTGTATTAAGCGGTATTTGTTTCTCTTTTAATTATTTGCACATCTCAAGTTTTTTCTCTCCAATCAACTTCTACTCAGCCAGTGTAAACATGACAACATTGAAATGGATTGGACACGTAATACGTAGAGAGCAAGAAAACATCACGCGAACTGCCCTTCACTGGACACCAGATGGCAAACGTAAAAGAGGACGACCCAAGAATACCTGGCGCAGGACGGTGGAGGGAGAGCTGAAGACCCTACATCACACCTGGGGCTCTATCAAGACACTGGCCCAAAACAGATAAGAGTGGGAAAGCTTTGTTGCTGCCCTACATAACAACAGGCATTATAGGCAGTAAGTAGCTAAACTACAAACATGGCTGACTGCCAGCGAGGAGATCACTGCAGGTACCTTTTCAATTCTGGTGTGCACAGTTGAGTTCAGCAATATGTTTTCATAGTACTTATTGGTCTTCATGTTGGTAACCTTAACGACATCTCCGACTGATAATCCGTTGCATTGCTCGGTCTCATCCCCCCACATGAAGATGTCGATGGAATCAGTCTCGTCTTTAAGTTGGAATCGTTGCCTTTTTCTCTTCTTCTTGGTGAACTTCACCTCAATCTTTTCGACATGATTAATCTGAACAAACAAATAGCACAAGTTATTTTAACAAACCGAAATTACCGAAAAGATGCATTTTCTTATCACTCTGACTTTAAGATTGGGTATCACGTCTAATCAACAACTTTATTTGTCATAATTTTCACTTCAAAATTGGAAAATGGATAACAATTTTTGGTATCTTGCGTTATATGTATTATCACTTCAATTAAAAAAATGTCATCAAATCTTAAAAACAAAAAAGATTCATTTTTATCGTATGCATTAAAAAGTTAGGGCTGATGATTAAAGTGATACCAATACCAATACCAATATTATTTCGATAACAGTTTTTTTCTACTTCATTCGATGCCCATAATGTAATGGAAGCATTCAGTTTCGTAAAATACCACCATCACTCCTCCTCGGCCATACTTTGGAACGTTTTGGTGGCATCTTGGGCACACTGAACTGCCAACTCCATCAAATACACCGTCTTCACCACACCACAGACTGTACATGTCAGAAGGTACAGGTTAAATCAAAAAACGCATTAATGTACCATAAATGCCTGTTTCTAGCTTTGCTTCTTCACCTGGAGCCTTTGTGCTTTCTCATCTCACAGATTTCCTTGGAGCGTGGTGCCACCTGGATCAAGTCTTTTACAATAGAAAGTATTACATAGGAACCACTATAGTGAAGCCAGGCTTGCCCAGATCTACCTCGGTGCATCAGATGAGGGATGCAATAGATGTTCCCAATTACCCTTGTGATTTGACCCAAATGTTCTGGTCATGCCCCCAAACTGTCCAACTTCTGGCAGCTATTCTTTAATACAATCTCAAAGGTTTTGGAGTTGAAGATCTGTACGTTCCCTCATATAGCTAGCTATAGATAGCTATTTTTGGCAGGCCTCCAGATGGCAATTAGAGCAACGGCTACTAATTGCTTGTAATTGCTTTTACCTCTCTGATTGCCCATCAGAGGATCTTGCATCTTTGGAAGTCACCCTCGTCTTTTAAGAACTGGCTGTGTGATACTTGATCTTGCTTAAAACTTGAGGAAATAAAGTCTGCTCTTAGAGGTTCCTCCGATAAGTTGTATTCTTATTGGAAGTCGCTGATCCACCATGTTAAACAGCGTCCCCCCTGGGAAAATGTCACTGTAGCGGCCTATGTCACTGTAATGGCCTGCTACCCACGCGTCAAAACGTTTTATGGTCACGATTCATCTCGTAGCTTGTAAGTAACTTCTCCGGTTTAAACTCACCTTCGTAACGTTTCCTTTGACACTCACTTCTGTCTTGTCACAAAATGACTTGACTTCTTTAATGGAGTAAACTGTCAGACCGCCGGGCTAAATTAGATACCAAAAAATGAAAGTACAGTTTCATCAATGTTCAGTTCTTAATGCAGAATTAAGACATTTTAAACAGATGTTAGCATCAGTAGAACAGAGTTGTCTCTGCTGCTGCTACCTTGGAGGTTTTGGAGGATTCGGTTGATTTCAGGGACGAAGCTTGCTTCTCGGTCTTCATTTCGGTCTTCACGGATCCAACAGGATCCATCTGAACAAACCACGAGATTAAACACAATTAGATAAAAATTTTCAAAATACACGAAGCAAAAGCTATACCTCAGACATCGTGGACAAAGCCAGTGAATGAGTCCGTACTTCTGCTTACAGTTGAGGAGGCAGGTTTGAGTCCACACAGTTAAAACAATGTGGTCATACGTGGCTCAGACCATCTCTTAATGTGGTCTAAGCATACTTTTTTTCAGGAGAAATTAACACAGGAGAAAGTGTTTAATTAATACTCACTTTCTCCTTTTTTTTGTTTGAGGTTTGTCGGCAGTCGGAGGTGCTCTCAGTGGAGGAAGACACGTCAAAACTCTTATCTGAAGGTAGTGGAAGATACCAACTTAAATCATGTTTCACCAACCTGCCTGCCGCTCTAGTTATCTAAAATAAATGCTTAAATGTATTTGGAAACGTCAAATATTTTATTTTTTTCCAACTATGACTTTGTTAATCCTCAAAATAAAAAGCCATTCAAACTCACAGCCCCCCACCCCCCTCTTTTGAACAATGCTTTAGCCCTTTATTTCCCGCCCATAGGCCGAGAACAAAGCGGGTACTTTCACTTTCATGTCGTGTGAACAAATATGTCATAAATATTGCTTGGTGCCGTCAGTTGTGTTAGTCAGCGAGGTAAAGCAGCTTTCCAACACTGACACAGTCAGCTGTTCAGCCTCAGTCTGTGGTGGAAGAAGTATTCATAACTTTAGTAAAAATACAAAAACTAAAAGTCCATTCAAAATTTGACCTCAATGAAAGTTTTAGTAGCAAAATAAAGAATCAATCCTTTAAAATTGTAACCTTTTTTATTATAGTATTTAATTATTATTACTGATTCATTAACATCTAAGCAGCATATTGATGTTGCAGCTTGTAATGTGGAGCTATAAAAAAACATTTTATAAACTGTAAATGTTTTTATGTAAAGGAACTGCTGTCAGATGAACGGAGCCCTGGAGGTGACATGGACGGGGTTTTTTATGCGCGCGCTCAAGTTATTAAGGTATTCTCGGTCTAATGTTAGACTACATTGCAAAAATATCACCATGCATTCATAACATCGTGATTCAGTGAGAGTGAGCCAAAAACATCGGAAAGTATGTTTTTGTGCCATTTCTTTATTTACATTTTGTCAAAAAGAAAAATCAATAACAAAAGTCTCCTCGGCTGTGAACCGCTCCTGGCGTGCGCCCATGGATGTATTAAAAGAGCGTGCGCCTAGCAAATCCACCATTATAATAGCAATCTGCCATGGAACAAGCACGTCTGGCTTTTAAAGGGAATGTGAGATAACGCTCTGATTGGTTTATTGCACGTTACGCCCAAACCACACCTATGAGTAATGTAGCTGCTTCAGACCAGCCCATTTTAGATTTGCGTCAGGGCGCAAGAGTCATTATCCGCCGGTATAATAGCAACAGCACCCGAGATCCGCCCACAAAGTTACTTGCGTTTGGCGTTTGATAGTTGCGTTTCAGATCGTTAAAATAGGGCCCTAGATGTGAAATTACTTTGGATAAATCCCACTGGTTGAATCAGCTTGACTTCCCTCAGTTATCAGCTGAGGAATCAGCTAGCTTGGACAAATTGATTACTATTGAAGACTTAAGGGTGGCAGTACAGAGTATGCAAAAAGGAAAATCACCGGGCTTTGATGGGATTCCCTCAGAATTCTATGCAACTTTTTTGGGAACAGTTGGTCCCTTTCCTTCTTCACATGATTAACTTCTCTATTGAAAAGGGTGAATTCTCAAGGGATGTTAACACAGCCTTAATTTCCTTTCTCTTGAAAAAGGATAAGGATCCTACAGAGTGTTCTAGCTATCGACCTCTGAGCTTGCTTAACGCTGATATAAAAATCTTTACATAGCTCCTAGCCCATGTTTGGAGTCTCAAATGGCAAAGTAGTGAACTCCGACCAAACAGGATTCACATAAGAGCAGGCAGGCAGCAGATGTCTTCGTCTTTCTCATTGTTATTGTGAGAGGACAGTAAGACTAATGTCACTTCTTTCTCTTGGCCTTAATGAAAGCGCTGGCAGACTTGAGTGGCGTTTTATGGTCAGTCTTAGGGTGATAGACCTTGTTGCAAAACTTTCATTGGTATGATTAAAGGTCCAGTCTTAACGGACGCACCTCCTCCTCTTATTTCCAGTTTCTAAGATCCTCTCTCCGCCAAGGTTGCCCCTTAGGTCTACATTATTTGTCATTTCCCTGAGCCGCTGGCTCAAATATTATTCATAGTCGGTTATGGTGTCACCAATATGCATTGTAATACACAGCATCATCTCTCATTGTTTGCGGGCTGATGTTTTGGTCTTTTTAGAAAACCCATCTCAGTCTCTTCCTCTGCCTTCTATCTTTATGCAAAAGTATGGGAAGCTTATCAGGCTTTAAAATTAACTGGTGAGTCTACTTCTTTCGTAGCTCTGCCATAGCTCAGCCATGCTGCTAGCATCTTATACGGAAAATGGATGGGTCTCCCCACATGTCGATTCAAGCCCCGTGCCTCAGTGGTTAAAATGAATGTTTTACTGATTCATTTTGTGAAGCTCTATGCTGCCTCTCCCCCTCCTGCTGGCTATTGGCGTGGGTGCAATCAGCGGTGTCTAAATGTGTCTGGAAGGCAAGCGACGCGAGCTTAAGATGTCTACTCTGCAGAGAAGGAAGAGGATGGTGAGCTGCTCTCAATTCCCCAACTAGAAACATTATTTTTGGTCCTTCTTGTTGGGGCCCTCCTCACTTGGTTTAACCCAGATGTGTCCGTTTGCTGGTGTACCTTAGAAAGTGCTATGACAGAGCCAGGTCACTCCATTCGTTCTTTGCCAATGTTTCCTAACAGTGTCAGCTACGCTTTGGCCCCATTATCTCACATCTTATCAAGACTTGGAGATTGGCTGAAACATACTGCCATATAGCTTGTAACTGGCACACTTTTTCCCCTTTATTCAATAATAGAGCACTCCTGATTGGTGAGAGGCCGTGTAGCCCCACAATGGGAACAAAGGGGACTTCATTGTCTAAAAGACATTTTTAGCTTGAGGTTGGCTTGTTACCTTTTTCTGACTTAGAACACATTCAATCCTACCACGTTTCCTGCTTTTTCACCTTCCAATTAAGATCAGCACTCAAGGCATACGGTGTTCCTTGGCAGAGGCCTTTGCCCATCCATCCTATCCGGAAGTTATTTACTGTGCAGCCTAAAAACTGTGGTATGGTATCTAGGCTTTATCAGTTCTTAGTGATATCTGCCCTTCCTATTGAGAGGATCTGGGCACGCGATTGCCCAGGCCTGAGTATCGATCTTGACTGGCATGACGTATGGTCTAACATTCCAGAAGTATCACGCAATCCAGACCATCAGCATATTCATTACAATTTCATTCATAGGACATATCTCACCCCCGTGAAAATGCACCACATGAAAATAATTAACAGCCCTTTATGCACTTTCTGCCCAATAAAAGCACAAGGCACATATCTTCACATGATCTGGCAGTGCTCTCCCGTTGGTCAGTTCTGGAACAATATTGCATCCAAAAATTCCACCTTGATTAATGTTACTGTGCCTGTTACTGTCAAAGTCTTGATTCTGAATGATCTGTCAGCCTTTCAGCTCTCTAGAACTAAAAAACGTGCTGTATTTGCTGGACTTACAGCTGCAAAGAAAATGATTGCAACCCGTTGGAAACCACCTCATGATCTGTCTATCCGTCCATGGACCCTTTCCTTTTTGGATGTTGTGTATATGGAACTCTCTACAGCGTGCATCAGTGGAGCGCCAGGAAAGACTCTGGACACTTGGCTCAGCATCGCTGAATCATTGAGGCTGTAGCCTTGTGCTGCAGCCTTTGCCTTAACTTGCGCATGTGTTTGGTCCCTTGTCTTGTGTCTGTCTGTGTGTGTGTCTGTTTCTGCATGTGTTGTTTTGTCTCCCTCCCTCCCATCTTTCCTCTCTATGTTTTTTGGCCCTGGGACGCGTTCTCAAGTCTCAGTGTACTGTTTGTAATTGTTTGTCACTGTGTATAATTCCTAAATATAAAAAAATTAAAAACAAAAAACAGACATAGATGTGAAATAATTGTCTTTAGATGTGAGATGGTGTCAGACTTTAGTCTTTTCAAAGTCTGTTCAAAGTCTGCTATTGTTTGGTAGGCATAAAGTGCACGTGCAACTTATTTAAAGCATGCATGCCCTTTAGTAAAACACACGTGCAAGTTATAAATCGTGCACACGCTTTTAAAGAAATAATGGTCCCTGTCACCTCCAGGGCTCTGAGATAGTTATGATTTGACACTATGAATAAAATGTATTGAAACAGCTACGCTGTATTAAGCGGTATTTGTTTCTCTTTTAATTATTTGCACATCTCAAGTTTTTTCTCTCCAATCAACTTCTACTCAGCCAGTGTAAACATGACAACATTGAAATGGATTGGACACGTAATACGTAGAGAGCAAGAAAACATCACGCGAACTGCCCTTCACTGGACACCAGATGGCAAACGTAAAAGAGGACGACCCAAGAATACCTGGCGCAGGACGGTGGAGGGAGAGCTGAAGACCCTACATCACACCTGGGGCTCTATCAAGACACTGGCCCAAAACAGATAAGAGTGGGAAAGCTTTGTTGCTGCCCTACATAACAACAGGCATTATAGGCAGTAAGTAAGTAAGTCTTTGTCCATCTGTGGAGTTCTGCCTCCATCTAGTGGCTGAAACAAAGATCAACATGTTTTCTTCTCCCTTTGAATCAGTTTCAGATCAAAGTTCACTTAATAAAACCGGTTCAAACAGGTTCTAATCTAAAGATGACAATAGTTAATCAGTTATTTTAGAGATTCATCATCACACTCCACAGCTTCTTGCTTTATCTTCAGATTAACGTCAGCTCTCTGGAAAGCTTTAGTTCCCTTTCTTCGCACCGTGTCGATCACTTCTCGGGCTTTGTCCGCTCTGGTTTTTGTTCTGACTGACTGCATTTCCTCATCATTTATAACTCTACTGTCAAGAAGTTTATACGTAACTATTAACTATAGAAGCATGATGAAATCAGCAAAGAAAGATACATTGCAGACGTTTACTGTATTAAGAGAATCTCAAAGTTCTGACATCTTGAAATTAAGAGAAAAGAAAATGTTTGTGTGTTTATCACTTTAATGTTGCAGCTTGAACCGTTTTTTTTATTTGTTATTATACAGTTTATTCTGATTCTAATCTAATTAAAGTTAAAATCTTAATCTATAATACATCCGGATTTGTTTGTTGAGTATATTTGTCCAAGTAAAAGTACAAAGACGCAGAAGAAAAAAATGAAAATACTTTGTTTGTGTGAGTCTTTTTGTTTGTTAAAAAACATAGATCTTTAGTTTACTTTTTGGGATAAATACTTGTCTTTGGTTTACGTCCAAACTTTTTCTGCAAAACGATGTCGATGTTTGAACGTTAATTCAGCCTTCACACCAACTGACAGCACAACAAACATACTGTAGTTTTAACTTTGTCCACACAGCATGAAAGTGAAAGTATGGCTTTGTTTGTGGGCTAAACCATTGTCACTGGAGGGGGGGACTGTGAGTCTGAAACAGGATGTTATAAAGAGTTAACAGCCAAAGTTGGAAGAAAACCAACATGATGATGAAATATCCATATATATTTTAGCAGAGTGGAGAGCAGACTATAAAACGTGATTGAAGTTGGTTTCTGCCACAAACAAGTTCAGACTGAGTGTCTCTGTGCCAGTGAGAGTCCATTTCTCTTCCTCTTATCTACTTTCAAAGAACAAAAGGGTTGGTGGTTGAAGAAAAGAACAAAGTGAGTATTCATTTCATTGACTTTGTTGCTAGTGTCTTTGGATGAATGTATTGTTAATTATTACCACCTATCTATCTAAACATATGGTCCGAACAAGGAAAAAGGTGAAGAGTCTGAGAGGAGAGTAGCAGCATTGTTGCTGTACTGTAGACTTCCACTGTCAGAACACCCTCACTGTCAAAGCAGTCAGGACAGGAAATAACATGTTAACTTCCTTTAACTTGTAGTAAACTGTCTCAACTTGTAGCACAAGGAGGGCAACCTGATTCCACTTTGCAAATCTAGGTGACTGATTTGCTTTCATTCAAAAATGTTTAAATGCATGATTCTTGCATTTGTTCATGGTTAAAGTTGCTGCCAATATTAATATGTAAATACTGTAAGTAGTAGTTGTTTAATGTAAGATGGGCTACTTTTGTTGTGTACCTTTGCTGTCAGTGGCTGTAGTTTCTGATGTTGCATTTTATGCTGCCTTCATGTACTATCAGAATTATGGTAAATACGATATACGCCTCATTGAACACACCGTCAACTCATAATTTCCAGGGGGAAATTCGGAGACTAGTCTAGCCCCAAGAAGCAGGTGAGAATGAAACTTGCGCTCACGTTTTTCTCATTTCACACCGACAACAAAGCAGAGATGGGGACTCGAGTCTGAGACTCGGACTCGAGTCGCACTTAAGTCGCACAAACAGCTGACTTCAGACTTGACTCGGACTCGACCCAAAAGACTTCAGACTGGAGCTTCGAGACTCGTCAACAACCTGTTTTCATGCAATTATTGCTTTGTCAAATCTAAATGTATTCATGTATTTCTATTTTCTTTTATTGGCGCATATACGTTGGGGAAACGTATGACGAGCCTCATGTCCCCTGCCATGTCCCCCTGCATGCGTTATGCCTCATGTGCGCGCACTCACACATAAAAATGCATTGACGATGGCGACACCAAGTCCTCCTGGAGTTGTGCCTTTTCTCATTAGTTTTGCTTTCAGTAACTTGGTAAACAGTGGCAGTAAGCTAACAGCTACATGCAAAGCGTGTGGCACCAAGATAAATGATGCCGGATCAACGTCGGACTTCATCAGGCATCTCAAAACGCACCTAAATAGGTCAGTCACTCACACACTAATGTGAAAGAGACGTTACATTTAGCATATATCGTCACAGGTAACAAGCTAACCATCGCTAAGTGTTGTGCTAATGCTGAGAACAGGATCATTGTATCTTTATAGTTGTGTCCATATGATGTGACAGCCTTAAGTTAATATTTCACCAGGTCAGAGGGCTAGAGGGATGTGTTAAGTAGACCCCATGAAGTAGACTTGACTTGAACTTGCCCCTCAAAGACTTGAGACTTGACTTGGACTTCCAAAAAATGACTTGTGAACATCTCTGCAACAAAACACTTGAACATAAGGTACTTATAATTTCAACTTCACAAGTGGGAAGTTGGATCTTCCGACTAGCACGTGAAGGCAGCATAACTTATTTTTGTGGCTGACGTAGACTGGTTATATATAACCGGCTTTGTTGTGTGCAGCCATGGATGAAGATGAGAGGCAATCAATTGAAGCCATTTAAGTTTGTCTTTCACAAAATGGAAGATATGTGGAAGTTTCTGGAGGAAATTGCAGATAGGAGACACTACTTGACCCAGTGCGACTGCCAAGAAGACAACTGACTAAAGTGACTTCCAAACCAAAGCCTGCTCTCTCTCCTTCTTCTTTCTTCTCTCACACCTCTCCAGCTGTGTTCTGTGGTCATGCTGATGTTTACAATTTTAAGTTGGAGTTGGCGGTTGGTCTTCAAGTTGAAGTGTCAACATTACTTTACATTTGCGTACATATATACAAATATACACATATATGTATATATGTATATGAATTATGTGGGACCATCTACTGTAATAGCACACAACAGAATATTTTATATGTGATAAATATCTTGAACAAAATGTTGAAGCTCATGATATAAGAGGCTTATTATTTGAAGAAAATACATTTGGATTTAACCAACACAAGTAAACAAAAAAAGTTTTATATTTTGCTGACAATGTTGCAACACGTAGTTTATTGTATTTTGACAAAAAAATATTGCATCTGTGTATTGCGACGTGTAGTGTGGACAGGTTCAGCAAAGTAAATGCTGTATTAAGAATTTAATTAGTCGTTTGCACTTTACAATGTTGATTACTTAAGCCCTGTTCAGACCAAAGATTTGCAAAACCGTTTTAGAACGTCGCAGGAGAAAATTGCAGCGGTCTGAACCAGCCCGTCTCAGATCAACTCAAACCAGCTGATGTTTCATTGCGACTCAGCTGGTGGAGTCTCCAGAGGCTGGTTTTAGAACGTAAGAGACGTCTCCTGTTTCAACAGCTAATAGAGAAGTCAGCTGGTTGAGTCTCCAGAGGCTGGTTTTAGAACGTAAGAGACGTCTCCTGTTTCAACAGCCGATAGAGAAGTCAGCTGGTGGAGTCTCCAGAGGCTGGTTAAAGAACGTAAGAGACGTCTCCTGTTTCAACAGCCGATAGAGAAGTCAGCTGGTGGAGTCTCCAGAGGCTGGTTTTACAACGTAAGAGACGTCTCCTGTTTCAACAGCCAATAGAGAAGTCAGCTGGTTGAGTCTCCAGAGGCTGGTTTTACAACGTAAGAGACGTCTCCCTGTTTCAACAGCCAATAGAGAAGTCAGCTGGTTGAGTCTCCAGAGGCTGGTTTTAGAACGTAAGAGACGTCTCCTGTTTCAACAGCCAATAGTGAAGTCAGCTGGTGGAGTCTCCAGAGGCTGGTTTTAGAACGTAAGAGACGTCTCCTGTTTCAACAGCCAATAGAGAAGTCAGCTGGTAGAGTCTCCAGAGGCTGGTTTTAGAACGTAAGAGACGTCTCCTGTTTCAACAGCTGATAGAGAAGTCAGCTGGTGGAGTCTCCAGAGGCTGGTTTTAGAACGTAAGAGACGTCTCCTGTTTCAACAGCCAATAGAGAAGTCAGCTGGTTGAGTCTCCAGAGGCTGGTTTTACAACGTAAGAGACGTCTCCTGTTTCAACAGCCAATAGAGAAGTCAGCTGGTTGAGTCTCCAGAGGCTGGTTTTACAACGTAAGAGACGTCTCCTGTTTCAACAGCTGATAGAGAAGTCAGCTGGTTGAGTCTCCAGAGGCTGGTTTTACAACGTAAGAGACGTCTCCTGTTTCAACAGCCAATAGAGAAGTCAGCTGGTTGAGTCTCCAGAGGCTGGTTTTACAACGTAAGAGACGTCTCCTGTTTCAACAGCCGATAGAGAAGTCAGCTGGTGGAGTCTCCAGAGGCTGGTTTTACAACGTAAGAGACGTCTCCTGTTTCAACAATTTCCGGAAATCTGATGTTTTTACATCAAAAATGATGAACAATGATATTAAAACATGATACTCTACGTTTGCTGTATAGTATATAGTATATATAGTAGTTTAGTGTGGACTGGAAGGTAGAATTTTGATTGTAGCTTATAAGGTGTATTGAGAAAATTAAATCGGTAATGATAAGTGATAAGTTATTAAAACTATATTTATATCTACTGATTGGAAAAGAAAGAACAACAAGAACATAAAATTAAATATGCCTAAATAAGTTCTTTTTGAGGCAGAAATACAACTAAACTATGTATTTTATCTGGTAAAGCAATCAGTGTGATGTTTGAGTTGTTTCCTCTTTGCTAGGCTTCTGTTTTTAATTTGCAAATGTTGTTGTTGCTCATTTGTCTCTCTCTGTGTGTTGCAGATGTCATTGATGGTTTTAGAGGCAAAGTGGAAAACAGCCCTGAGCTCCATCCTGGAGGAGCTGACTGAGTCAGAATTCAGGAAGATGCTGTTCAATCTGGTCAAAATCCCTCAAGGAGTGAAGGATGGCAAGGCCAGAGAAGAAATCCCTTATTTAATCGTTCAGCACTACGGGACACAAGGGTCCATCTCTGTAATCGATAAAGAAATGAAGAATATACCAAGGCAAGACGCTGCAGTCCAGGAGCCGCTGCGTCCCTTTGTGGAGAAACTGAAGAAACAGCGGCAAGGAAAAAAAGGTTTAAAGAGTTGATAAGATTAAGGGTGTAAATCGATATATACTTACTACTTTATTTTCTTTTTCAAGAGTGTCCTGGCCAAGACAGGCAGCAGTACAACCACACATACACACAAACACAAAATACACAAAAACACTAAAAACATAAAACAACTGAAACAGCAAATCCCTTAAAGTCAACCAGAATCCTAATCACATCAGGCAAAACTTCTGCAGCCAGACATGGCTGCTTCCAAGTCACTCAACATCGTCTTAAAAGCGACCAATGAGACCAGCTCAGTAAGTTTCATGGATTTCTGTAACTTGTTCCATGTAGAAGGAGCAGCAAACTTAAACGCCTTTTTCCCCAGCTCAGTTCTAACCTTTGGAACAGACAGAAGGAAAAGATCCTGGGAACGAAGATTGTAAGTCCTGTACTATTTACACTGATATAGGTCAGAAGGTAGGATGGAAGGAGACCTAAAATAGCCTTGTATATGAAGATATGCCAGTGTTGAAGTCTCTGTGTTGATAAAGGAGGCCATCCAACACGTTCATACAGTTCACAATGGTGAGGGAGGGCTTTCATAGCAGTGATGAACCTTTGAGATCCATGGTATACAGTGTCCAGTGTATGTACACTTTGAGATGAAGCATGCATATATAAAACATCACCATAGTCAAGACATAAAAGTGGCAGCGACCAGCCTCTTTCTAGATTCGAACGAAAGGCAGGATTTGATGCTGAATATGAAGGGTAAACAAAAGAGATTCATCAATTAAAATACAAAGATATCTGTACTTAGAAACACATTCAATTTTCGTACCCTGGGAAGTACCCTGAAGCGTGTTAAAAGCAAGTTGTAACTGGCAGAAGGCCTGGTCTGCGGTGGGTGCTGAGCAATACAGTACAGTGTCATCAGCATAAAAATGAAATTTTACATTAGACACGTTATGATACCACCTCGGTCAAGGTTCCACGCGAGCTAAGCTGATACAAGAAGGTGAAGGTCTTAGACAGAATAGTCAGTAGTACGACACGAGACATCTTGAAAAACCCCATATTTTTAAACAGCCAACGGCCACAATTGTTTGCACACAACACAAAACTAAGCCATACAATTGATGAACACGTCCCTCTGTTTGGTTAACGATGAAATGACTCAACATGTGTTGCGTTGAAAATGTCACAGTAGATTGACGTGGCGGCGCTTTGGGGATCAACTGAGAACTAGAGATGGTCCGATACCATTTTTTGCTTCCCGATACCGATTCCGATACCTGAACTTGCGTATCGGCCGATACCGAGTACCAATCCGATACCAGTGTGTCATATATTTTGTTATATGTTATATGTTATATGTTTTAACAGCTGTATACTACTATCCCTGTATAGATGATATGATGTATAACAGCTGTATACTACTATCCCTGTATGGATGATATGATGTATAACAGCTGTATACTACTATCCCTGTATAGATGATATGATGTATAACAGCTGTATACTACTATCTCTGTATAGATGATATGATGTATAACAGCTGTATACTACTATCCCTGTATAGATGATATGATGTATAACAGCTGTATACTACTATCCCTGTATGGATGATATGATGTATAACAGCTGTATACTACTATCCCTGTATAGATGATATGATGTATAACAGCTGTATACTACTATCCCTGTATAGATGATATGATGTATAACAGCTGTATACTACTATCCCTGTATGGATGATATGATGTATAACAGCTGTATACTACTATCCCTGTATGGATGATATGATGTATAACAGCTGTATACTACTATCTCTGTATGGATGTGATATTATTTCTATCTTTGTTGTCAGTCTGACTCCGGTTAAACTCTTTGTGAAACATGAACGCCACAGAACGTTCTGTTATTCTGCAGTTTGTCAGTCAGTTATAATGGAAAAAGAACATAAATGAACTACTTTAACATAGATTTTCTTTAGGGCTTTATTACGTGGTATCGGATCGGTGCATAAACTCCAGTACTTCTGATACCGATACCAGCGTTTTAGGCAGTATCGGAGCCGATACCGATACTGGTATCGGTACATCTCTACTGAGAACCCCGCCTACAATGACTATCCGCAGTGGAAAACAAAACGAGAAAGTACTGGTACCAAAATAGAGTCATGTCTAGTAGAACCATGAAGTTCATTTCAGACACTCACTTAACCATTTCTGAAAAATGCTAAATGAGAGAATCATTTTCATTTTGTGTGTTTGTTTACCTTTTTAATGTCTTTTTCAAGGACAATGAGAAAACTTTCAATTGACTTCGGATCAGTGGCCAAAAAGCAAAAACCTGCAGCTGGTAGGTCAACTAAAGGAAATCAAACTTAATGACGTATTGACGTATAAAGTATTACGGTAACACGTTATTTGAAGAGGTGTGCATAAGACTGACATGACACCTAAATCATTTTGAGTGTTCATGACTGTTGTCATTCAGGAAATTAAGACACTTTTAGATATTTTTGAGATATCTTTGTCATGACAGCTTGACTTTAGCGAAGACAACAATCTCTGTGTTATGACAACTTGACATTAAACTAGACAACATCACCTGTCATAAATATGTCATGGCAGGCCCCATTATCAAACTTTAATAAACTATTTAGCTGTATGTGTTAACATTACATTAAACTGTCATTAAGGTTGGTTTTTACATTGGCTGTCGTGAGAACATATAATTCATCAAAGTCATGAATATTTTTCCTTGACCTCAAGTAAAGTGAAACAATTTGAACCTGTCAAGTTTGATTTCATCATCAAATGCTTATATGACGGTGTCGTGAATAATATCCATAACCTCAAGGAAAGGGAACCATTTGGGCTTGTCATGAAAGGTGCCCTGCCACACGTATTTCATGACTTTGTGGTAATGTCTGAAGGTCTACCACTGACTCTGTACCTTGGTTACCTTGTTTCAAGCCATTCTAGCGTGGTATAGAAAGCCTGCAGGAAGACTCCGCTCCATTTGGGCCAGTTCTCATTAATATTCAACGAGCTAAGCTGCTTGACTCTGATTGGCTAACAGCTAGCCAATGAGAGCCTGGCTATCAGCATCCTTTACCCAGCGCAACTGGGTGAGCTCATGAATAGTAATGAGCTCATGAATAGTAATGAGCTCATGAATAGTAATGAGCTCAGGCAACACCACGTCAGACTGACCAGCTTTTGTAATTGGCCTGATTTCTCCGCTTATTTCTTTTCAGTGGCTAGAGCTGACAGAGGAGGTAGCAGTTCATTTTCTCACACACACACACACACACACACACACACACACACACACACACACACACACACACACTGATTAGACCTCTCCCCAGGATTGTATGGATGTGTTTAAACTGATTGAGTGACATCTTCCTGAGTCCCCTGTTAGTGCTGTTGCACCTGTTAGGGCAGGACAAATGACAGCTTTATCATTCTTATTGGTAGAAACCTAATAAGTTCCCACCAAAGGCAACGCAAGGCATTTTTATTAATATAGCAGATTTCAGCACAGAGCAACTCAAAGTGCTTTACATAGAACATCAAACATTAAAAAGCAAAGAGCAAAAACTAATAAATATAAAAATATTAACAAAGGCAAATTTAATACAAGATAAAATACAAGAATAAAATGTGTAGTACAGTATAAGAATTAAGGCAACATCAAAAAGAAGGTCTTCAGCCTTGATTTAAAAGAACTGAGAGTTGCTGCAGACCTGCAGCTTTCTGGGAGTTTGTTCCAGATATACAAACTCCCAGATAACGCTGCTTCCCCCTGTTTAGTTCTGACTCTGGGGACAACAAGCAGACCTGTCCCAGACCACCTGAGAGGTCTGGGTGGGTCATAGTGTAGCAGACCTGTCCCAGACCACCTGAGAGGTCTGGGTGGGTCATAGTGTAGCAGACCTGTCCCAGACCACCTGAGAGGTCTGGGTGGGTCGTAGTGTAGCAGACCTGTCCCAGACCACCTGAGAGGTCTGGGGGATTCATAGTGTAGCAGACCTGTCCCAGACCACCTGAGAGGTCTGGGTGGGTCGATAGTGTAGCAGACCTGTCCCAGACCACCTGAGAGGTCTGGGTGGGTCGTAGTGTAGCAGACCTGTCCCAGACCACCTGAGAGGTCTGGGGGATTCATAGTGTAGCAGACCTGTCCCAGACGACCTGAGAGGTCTGGGTGGGTCGTAGTGTAGCAGACCTGTCCCAGACCACCTGAGAGGTCTGGGTGGGTCGTAGTGTAGCAGACCTGTCCCAGACCACTTGAGAGGTCTGGGTGGGTCGTAGTGTAGCAGACCTGTCCCAGACCACCTGAGAGGTCTGGGTGGGTCGTAGTGTAGTAGACCTGTCCCAGACCACTTGAGAGGTCTGGGTGGGTCATAGTGTAGCAGACCTGTCCCAGACCACCTGAGAGATCTCGTGGTTCGTAGTGTAGCAGCAGATCAGAAATGTATTTTGGCCCTAAACCGTTTAGTGATTTATAAACCAGCAAAAGTATTTTGAACTCAACTCTTTGAGGCACAGGAAGCCAGTGTAAAGACTTCAGAACTGGAGTGATGTGATCCAGTCTCTTGGTCTTAGTGAGGACTTGAGCAGCAGCGTTCTGAATCAGCTGCAGCTGTCTGATTGATTTTTTAGGGAGACCTGTGAAGACACCGTTACAGTAGTCAAGTCTACTGAAGATAAAAGCATGGACAAGTTTTTCCAAATCCTGCTGAGACATAAGTCCTTTAACCCTTGAGATATTCTTAAGGTGGTAATAGGCTGACTTTGTAATTGTCTTAATGTGGCTGTTGAAATTCAGGTCTGAGTCCATGACTACACCAAGATTTCTGGCTTTGTCTGTTGTTTTTAACATTGTTGTTTGAAGCTGAGCGCTGACTTTCAGTTGTTCCCCTTTTTCTCCAAAAACAACCAACTCAGTTTTTAAAGCTCAACCTGAGCAGATTCTAATCAGCAAGAGGAACTGAAAACACCTCTGTGGGCGTTCAGAGGCTTTAAACGTTAGTTAGACGACAATGAATGCAATACCGAGGTGATATCCATCCATCCATCTTCGTCCGCTTATCCGGTATCGGGTCGCGGGGGCCAGCAGCTCCAGCAGGGGACCCCAAACTTCCCTTTCCCGAGCCACATTAACCAGCTCCGACTGGGGGATCCCGAGGTGTTCCCAGGCCAGGTTGGAGGTATAATCCCTCCACCTAGTCCTGGGTCTTCCCGAGGCCTCCTCCCAGCTGGACGTCCCTCCACCTAGTCCTGGGTCTCCCCCGAGGCCTCCTCCCAGCTGGACGTCCCTCCACCTCCAGTCCTAGGCCTCCTCCCAGCTGGGACGTCCCCTCCACCTAGTCCTGGGTCTTCCCAGCTCGCGCGTCCCTCCACCTAGTCCTGGGTCTCCCCCGAGGCCTCCTCCCAGCTGGACGTTCCTCCACCTAGTCCTGGGTCTTCCCCGAGACCTCCTCCCAGCTGGACGTGCCTGGAACACCTCCCTAGGGAGGCGCCCAGGGGGCATCCTTACCAGATTCCTGAACCACCTCAACTGGCTCCTTTCGACGTGAAGGAGCAGCGGCTCTACTCCGAGCTCCTCACGGATAACTGAGCTTCTCACCCTATCTCTAAGGGAGACGCCAGCCGAGGTGATATACTGAGTTTAATTTCTAACGCCAAGTTGTCATAACAAAGATATCTCGGACAATGCTCAGGGCCGTTTCACACTGGCTGCGTGGCGTGAGCATGTTTTTTTTTGGCTCCCATGGTAACAGGTTAGAGCTTGCACACTGCCTGCGTGACACGCACGTCTCAGGCACGGCTCGAGCCGCGCCGAAAACATGTATATGCTAGAAATAGGACCGACGCCTATTTTTCAAACGACACGCGAGCGTGTTGGAAGTGTTTCCAGGCAACATAGAATAGGAAAAGATGCTTATATGTCATTTTGACATGAATACATTTAATAAATGACGTTTTGATGTTTGAAAGTCTCGAGGTTTTGACATAACTGCAGATATAAATGTAATAAAAAAAGAAATAATAATTATCAATTTTCAAATATTGCACCTGTCAATACAGAACCAAATATTCTGTAGCCTATTTTGCCGTCGTTGTCCTTGCTGTAGTCAGATCAGTATATATTTATGTTTAACATGAAGTATACTACTGCTTGAGTGCAGTAAATCAATGGGAAACATCCATGTGTACAGACGAGGCTAGCAGTAGCAGCAGTAGCAGCAGCAGTAGCAGCAGCAGCAGCAGCAGTAGTAGTAGTAGTAGCAGCAGCAGCAGCAGCAGTAGTAGTAGTAGTAGTAGTAGTAGTAGTAGTAGTAGCAGTATGGTAGCAGTAGCAGCGGTCAGCAGCGGCAGCAGCGGTAGTGGTAGCAGTAGCAGCGGTAGCGAGCGTGGCAGCAGTGGTAGTGATGGTAGCGGCAGCGGCGGCGGTGGCGGCAGCAGCGGTGGCAGCGGCAGCGGCAGCGGCGGCAGCGGCAGCGGCGAGCGGTAGTGGTGGTGGCAGCGGCAGCGGCAGCGGCGGCGGTAGCGGCTGCAGCGGCAGCGGTAGCAGCGGCGGCAGTGCGGCGGTAGCGGCGGTGGCGGCAGCGGCAGCAGCGGCGGCAGCGGCTGGCAGCGGCAGCAGCGGCAGCGGCAGCAGCGGCAGCAGCAGCGGTAGTGGTAGCGGTAGTAGTGAGTGGCAGTAGCGGCAGCAGCAGCAGCAGCAGCGGTAGCAGCAGCAGCAGCGGTAGTAGCAGCAGCAGCAGCTAGCAGTAGCAGCAGCGGCAGCGGTAGCGGCAGCGGCAGCAGCGGCAGCAGCGGCAGCGGCAGCAGCAGCAGCAGCAGCAGCGGTGAGCAGCAGCGGCGGCAGCGGCAGCAGCGGCAGCGGCAGCTGGCAGCAGCAGCGGCAGCGGCGGCGGCGGCAGCGGCAGCAGCGGCAGCAGCAGCAGGGGTAGCAGCAGCAGCGGTGGCAGCAGCAGCAGCGGCAGCAGCAGCAGCGGCGGTAGCGGCAGCGGCAGCGGCGAGCAGCAGCGGCAGCGGCAGCAGCAGCAGCAGCAGCAGCAGCAGCAGCAGCAGCAGCAGCAGCAGTAGTAGCAGCAGCAGCAGCAGCAGCAGTAGTAGCAGCAGCAGCAGCAGCAGGCAGTGTGAAGCCGGCCCTAACTTTGCGTTAAAAGTGTCATAATTTACCGAATGACACTTAATGACTCCTTCGTGTTTATGACAGGCGTCATGTCATAATAATGACATATGCAATACAATAGAGAGAGGGGTTAACGGGTGAAGTCTTATTTTTGCTGACCGCTGTTCAACGCCGTTTATCGTATGACTTCTGGAAAGCCTTTGTACGCCATTGAAACATGGAAGGTCTTGGATACACAACCTTGTTAGCTTCTCCTGCAAATAAATGTACAAAACGCAGTCAATGGCGGCTAAATTGTAGTTTCAGATAGTCGTCTACACTAAGGGGGAACTATCCGCAGTGGAAAACCAAAAGAGAAAAGTACTAGTACCAAATGTGAGTCGAACCATGAAGTAGAAAGTATAA